>NW_027193340.1:0-72257 GCF_032444005.1 Ranitomeya imitator | reverse complement strand
ACTCTATGCCCTACACTCTATACCCTACACTATACACTCCATACCCTACACTCTATACCCTACACTCTATACCCTACACTCTATACCCTACACTCTACAACCTGCACTCTACAACCTGCAATCTATACCCTACACTCTATACCCTACACTCTATATCCTACACTCTATACCCTACACTCTAAACTCTAAACCCTACACTCTATACCCTACACTCTATAACATACACTCTATACCCTACACTCAATACCATACACTCTACACCATACACTCTACACCATACACTCTACACCATACACTCTACACCATACACTCTATAGCATACACTCTATACCCTACACATACACTCTATACCCTACACTCTATACCCTACACTCTATACCCTACACTATACACTCTATACCCTACACTCTACACTCTATACCCTACACTCTACAACCTGCACTCTATACCCTACACTCTACAACCCTACACTCTATACCGTACATTCTATAACCCTACACTCTACACTCTTTACCCTACACTCTATACCCTACACTCTATACCCTACACTCTAAACTCTATACCCTACACTCTACACTCTATACCCTAACACTCTAATACATACACTCTATACCCTACACTCTATAACATACACTCTATACCCTACACTCTACACCCAACTCTCTAATCCCTACACTATATACCCCTACACTCTACACTCTATACCTTACACTCTAATCCCTACACTCTACACTCTATACCCTACACTCTATACCCTACACTCTACACCCTACACTCTACACCCTACTCTCTAATCCCTACACTCTAATCCCTACACTCTAATCCCTACACCCTACACTCTATACCCTACACTCTATACCCTACACTCTATACCCTACACCCTACACTCTATAGCCTACACTCTATACCCTACAGTATATACCCTACACTCTATACCCTACACTTTACACCTTACACTCTACACTCTATACCCTACACTCTATACCGTACACTCTATACCCTACACTCTACACTCTATACCCTACACTCTATATGCCACACTCTATACCCTACAGTCTACACTCTATACCATACACTCTACACTCTACACTCTATACCCTACACTCTACAACCCTACACTCTATACCGTACACTCTACACTCTATACCCTACACTCTATAGCCTACACTCTACACTCTACACACCCTACACTCTATACCCTACACTCTACACCCTACACTCTATACCCTACACTCTTACACTCTATACCCTACACTCTATAGCCTACACTCTACACCCTACACTCTATACCCTGCACTCTATACCCTACAATCTACACTCTATACCCTACACTCTACTCCCTACACCTGCAGTCTATACCCTACACTCTACACTCTATAACCTTACACTCTAACACTCTATTCCCTACACTCTATACCCTACACTCTATACCCTACATTCTATACCCTACACTCTACACTCTATACCCTACACTCTATACCCTACACTATATACCCTACACTCTACACTCTATACCCTACACTCTATAACGCCACACTCTATACCCTACAGTCTATACCCTACACTCTATACCCTACACTCTACACCCTACACTCTATACCCTACACTCTACACTCTATACCCTACACTCTATAGCCTACACTCTACACTCTACACTCTATACCCTACACTCTATACCCTACACTCTATACCCTACACTCTATAACCCTACACTCTACACTCTATACCCTACACTCTATAGCCTACACTCTACACCCTACACTCTATACCCTGCACTCTATACCCTACACTCTACACTCTATACCCTACACTCTACTCCCTACACCCTACAGTCTATACTCTACACTCTACACTCTATACCTTACACTCTACACTCAATTCCCTACACTCTATACCCTACACTCTATACCCTACATTCTATACCCTACACTCTACACTCTATACCCTACACTCTATACCCTACACTCTATACCCTACACTCTACACTCTATACCCTACACTCTATACGCCACACTCTATACCCTACAGTCTATACCCTACACTCTATACCCTACACTCTATACCATACACTCTACACTCTACACTCTATACCCTACACTCTATACCCTACACTCTATACCCTACACTCTACACTCTATACCCTACACTCTATACCCTACACTCTACACTCTACACCCCTACACTCTACACCCTACACTCTATACCCTATACCCTACACTTTATACCCTACACTCTATACCCTACACTCTATACCCTACACTCTATACCCTACACTATACACTCTATACCCTACACTCTACACTTTATACCCTACACTCTATACCCTACACTCTATAACCCTGCACTCTACACCCTGCACTCTACACCCAACACTCTAATCCCTACACTCTAATCCCTACACTCTAATCCCTACACCCTACACTCTATACCCTACACTCTATACCCTACACTCTATACCCTACACCCTACACCCTACACTCTACACTCTATACCCTACACTCTACACCCTACCACTCTATACCCTACACTCTATACCCTACACTCTACAACCCTGCACTCTGTACCCCTACACTCTACACTCTTTACCCTACACTCTATACCCTACACTCTATACCCTACACTCTATACCATACACTCTACACCATACACTCTACACCATACACTCTACACCATACACTCTACAACCATACACTGTATAGCATACACTCTATACCCTACACTATACACTCTATACCCTACACTCTATACCCTACACTCTATACCCTACACTATACACTCTATACCCTACACTCTACACTTTATACCCTACACTCTATACCCTACACTCTACAACCTGCACTCTATACCCTACACTCTACACTCTATACCCTACACTCTATAACCCTACACTCTATACCCTAGACTCTAAACCCTACACTCTATACCCTACACTCTACACCCTACAGTCTATACCCTACACTCTACACTCTATACCTTACACTCTACACTCTATTCCCTACACTCTATACCCTACACTCTATAGCATACACTCTATACCCTACACTCTACACTCTATACCCTACACTCCATACCCTACACTCTATACCCTACACAATACACTCCATACCCTACACTCTACACTTTATACCCTACTCTCTATACCCTACACTCTATACCCTACACTCAACAACCTGCACTCTATACCCTACACTCTATACCATACACCCTACACTCTATACCCTACACACTATAACCCTACACTCAATACCCTACACTCTATACCCTACACTCTACACTCTATACCCTACACTCTATAGCCTACACTCTACACTTTACTCTATACCCTACACTCTACCACCCTACACTCTACACCCTACACTCTAAACCCTACACTCTAATCCCTACACTCTAATCCCTACAACCCACACTCTATACCCTACAATCTATACCCTACACTCTATACCCTACACTCTATACCCTACACTCTAATCCCTACACTCTAATCCCTACAGTCTACACTCTATACCCTACACTCTATACCCCTACACACTATACCCTACACTCTACACCCTACACTCTACACCCTACACTCTAATCCCTACACTCTAATCCCTACACTCTAATCCCTACACCCTACACTCTATACCCTACAATCTATACCCTACACTCTATACCCTACACTCTATACCCTACACTCTATACCCTACACTCTATACCCTACACTCTACACCCTACACCCTACACTCTACACTCTATACCCTACACTCTACACCCTGCACTCTGTACCCTACACTCTACAACTCTTTACCCTACACATCAATACCCTACACTCTATACCCTACACTCTACACCCTACACTCTATACCCTACACTCTACACTCTATACCCTACACTCTATAGCCTACACTCTACACTTAACTCTATACCCTACACTCTATACCCTACACTCTAATCCCTACACTCTAATCCCTACAGTCTACACTCTATACCCTACACTCTATACCCTACACTCTATAACCCTACACTCTCCACCCAACACTCTACACCCTACACTCTAATCCCTACACTCTAATCCCTACACTCTAATCCCTACACCCTACACTCTATACCCTACAATCTATACCCTACACTCTATACCCTACACTCTATACCCTACACTCTATACCCTACACTCTACACCCTACACCCTACACTCTACACTCTATACCCTACACTCTACACCCTGCACTCTGTAACCTACACTCTAGACTCTTTACCCTACACTCTATACTCTACACTCTATACCCTACACTCTATACCCTACACTCTAATCCCTACACTCTACACTCTATACCCTACACTCTAAACCCTACACACTACACCCTACACTCTACACCCTACACTCTACACCCTACACTCTAATCCCTACACTCTAATCCCTACACTCTAATCCCTACACCCTACACTCTATACCCTACACTCTATACCCTACACTCTATAACCCTACACTCTATACCCTACACCCTACACCCTACACTCTACACTCTATAACCCTACACTCTACCACCCTACACTCTACACCCTACACTCTATACCGTACACTCTACACCCTCACCCTGCACTCTTACCCTACACTCTACAACTCTTTACCCTACACTCTATACCCTACACTCTATACCCTACACTCTATACCCTACACTCTATACCCTACACTCTAAACTCTATACCCTACACTCTATAACATACACTCTATAACCAACACTCTACACTCTATACCCTACACTCTATAACATACACTCTATAACCCTACACTCTATACCCCTACACTCTATACCCTACACTCTATACCCTACACTCTACTCCCTACACTCTACACCCTACAGTCTATACCCTACACTCTACACTCTATACCTTACACTCTATAACATACACACTATACCCAACACTCTATACCCTACACTCTATACCCTACACTCTATACCCTACACTCTACACCCTACACTCTATACCATACACTCTACACCCTACACTCTATACCATACACTCTACACCATACACTCTATAGCATACACTATATACCCTACACTATACACTCTATGCCCTACACTCTATACCCTACACTATACACTCCATACCCTACACTCTATACCCTACACTCTATACCCTACACTCTATACCCTACACTCTACAACCTGCACTCTACAACCTGCAATCTATACCCTACACTCTATACCCTACACTCTATATCCTACACTCTATACCCTAACACTCAAACTCTATACCCTACACTCTATACCCTACACTCTATAACATACACTCTATACCCTACACTCTATACCATACACTCTACACCATACACTCTACACCATACACTCTACACCAACACTCTATAGCATACACTCTATACCCTACACGATACACTCTATACCCTACACTCTATACCCTACACTCTATACCCTACACTATACACTCTATACCCTACACTCTACACTCTATACCCTACACTCTACAACCTGCACTCTATACCCCACACTCTACACCCACACTCTATACCCTACATTCTATACCCTACACACTACACTCTTACCCTACACTCTATACCCTACACTCTATACCCTACACACTAAACTCTATACCCTACACTCTACACTCTATACCCTACACACTATAACATACACTCTATACCCTACACTCAAAAACATACACTCTATACCCCTACACTCTACACCCAACTCTCTAATCCCTACACTATATACCCTACACACTACACTCTATACCTTACACTCTAATCCCTACACTCTACACTCAATACCCTACACTCTATACCCTACACTCTACACCCTACACTCTACACCCCTACACTCTAATCCCTACACTCTAATCCCTACACTCTAATCCCTACACCCTACACTCTATACCCTACACTCTATACCCTACACTCTATACCCTACACCCTACACTCTATAGCCTACACTCTATACCCTACAGTATAACCCTACACTCTATACCCTACACTCTACACCTACACTCTACACTCTATACCCTACACTCTATACCGTACACTCTATACCCTACACTCTACACTCTATACCCTACACTCTATATCCACACTCTATACCCTACAGTCTACACTCTATACCATACACTCTACACTCTACACTCTATACCCTACACTCTACACCCTACACTCTATACCGTACACTCTACACTCTATACCCTACACTCTATAGCCTACACTCTACACTCTACACCCTACACTCTATACCCAACACTCTACACCCTACACTCTAAACCCTACACTCTACAACTCTATACCCTACACTCTATAGCCTACACCCTACACTCTATACCCATGCACCTATAACCCTACAATCTACACACTATACCCTACACACTAACTCCCTACACCCTACAGTCTAACCCTACACTCACACACCTATACCTTACACTCTACAACTCTATTCCCTACATTCTATACCCTACACTCTATACCCTACATTCTATACCCTACACTCTACACTCTATAACCCTACACTCTATACCCTACACTATATACCCTACACTCTACACTCTATACCCTACACTCTAACCCACACTCTATACCCTACAGTCTATACCCTACACTCAATACCCTACACTCTAACACCCTACACACTAAACCCTAACACTCAACACTCAATAACCCTACACTCTATAGCCTACACTCTACACCCTACACTCTATACCCTACACTCTAAACCCTACACTCTATACCCTACACTCTATACCCTACAACTCTACACTCTATACCCTACACTCTATAGCCTACACTCTACACCCTACACTCTATACCCTGCACTCTATACCCTACACTCTACACTCTATACCCTACACTCTACTCCCTACACCCTACATTCTAACTCTACACTCTACACTCTATACCTTACACTCAACACACTATCCCTACACTCTATAACCCTACACTCTATACCCTACATTCTATACCCTACACTCTACACTCTAAACCCTACACTCTATACCCTACACTCTATACCCTACACTCTACACTCTATACCCTACACTCTATACCCACACTCTATACCCTACATTCTATACCCTACACTCTATACCCTACACTCTATACCATACACTCTACACTCTACACTCTATACCCTACACTCTATACCCTACACTCTATACCCTACACTCTACACTCTATACCCTACACCTCTATACCCTACACTCTACACTCTACACCCTACACTCTACACCCTACACTCTATACCCTATACCCTACACTTTATACCCTACACTCTATACCCTACACTCTATACCCTACACTCTATACCCTACACTATACACTCTATACCCTACACTCTACACTTTATACCCTACACTCTATACCCTACACTCTATACCCTGCACTCTACACCCTGCACTCTACACCCCAACACTCTAATCCCTACACTCTAATCCCTACACTCTAATCCCTACACCCTACACTCTATACCCTACACTCTATACCCTACACTCTATACCCTACACCCTACACCCTACACTCTACACTCTATACCCTACACTCTACACCCTACACTCTATACCCTACACTCTATACCCTACACTCTACAACCCTGCACTCTGTACCCTACACTCTACACTCTTTACCCTACACTCTATACCCTACACTCTATACCCTACACTCTATACCATACACTCTACACCATACACTCTACACCATACACTCTACACCATACACTCTACACCATACCACTGTATAGCATACACTCTATACCCTACACTATACACTCTATACCCTACACTCTATACCCCTACACTCTATACCCTACACTATACACTCTATACCCTACACTGTACACTTTATACCCTACACTCTATACCCTACACTCTACAACCTGCACTCTATACCCTACACTCTACACTCTATACCCTACACTCTATACCCTACACTCTATACCCTAGACTCTAAACCCTACACTCTATACCCTACACTCTACACCCTACAGTCTATACCCTACACTCTACACTCTATACCCTACACTCTATAACATACACTCTATACCCTACACTCTATAACATACACTCTATACCCTACACTCTACACCCAACTCTCTAATCCCTACACTATATACCCTACACTCTACACTCTATACCTTACACTCTAATCCCTACACTCTACACTCTATACCCTACACTCTATACCCTACACTCTACACCCTACACTCTACACCCTACTCTCTAATCCCCTACACTCTAATCCCTACACTCTAATCCCTACACCCTACACTCTATACCCTACACTCTATACCCTACACTCTATACCCTACACCCTACACTCTATAGCCTACACTCTATACCCTACAGTATATACCCTACACTCTATACCCTACACTCTACACCTTACACTCTACACTCTATACCCTACACTCTAATACCGTACACTCTATAACCCTACACTCTACACTCTATACCCTACACTCTATATCCCACACTCTATACCCTACATTCTACACTCTATACCATACACTCTACACTCTACACTCTATACCCTACACTCTACACCCTACACTCTATACCGTACACTCTACACTCTATACCCTACACTCTATACCTACACTCTACACTCTACACCCAACACTCAATACCCTACACTCTACAACCCTACACTCTATACCCTACACTCTACACTCTATACCCTACACTCTATAGCCTACACTCTACACCCTACACACTATACCCTGCACTCTATACCCTACAATCTACACACTATACCCTACACTCTACTCCCTACACCCTACAGTCTATACCCTACACTCTACACTCTATACCTTACACTCTACACTCTATTCCCTACACTCTAAACCCTACACTCTATACCCTACATTCTATACCCTACACTCTACACTCTATAAACCCTACACTCTAATACCCTACACTATATACCCTACACTCTACACTCTATACCCTACACTCTATACGCCACACTCTATACCCTACAGTCTATACCCTACACTCTATAACCCTACACTCTACACCCTACACTCTATACCCTACACTCTACACTCTATACCCTACACTCTAATATCCTACACTCTACACTCTACACTCTATACCCTACACTCTATACCCTACACTCTATACCCATACACTCTATACCCTACACTCTACACTCTATACCCTACACTCTAGAGCCTACACTCTACACCCTACACTCTATACCCTGCACTCTATACCCTACACTCTACATTCAATACCCTACACTCTACTCCCTACACCCTACAGTCTATACTCTACACTCTACACTCTATACCTTACACTCTACACTCTATTCCCTACACTCTATACCCTACACTCTATACCCTACATTCTATACCCTAACACTCTACACTCTATACCCTACACTCTATACCCTACACTCTATACCCTACACTCTACACTCTATACCCTACACTCTATACGCCACACTCTATACCCTACAGTCTATACCCTACCACTCTATACCCTACACACTATACCATACACTCTACACTCTACACTCTATACCCTACACTCTATACCCTACACTCTATACCCTACACTCTACACTCTATACCCAACACTCTATACCCTACACTCAACACTCTACACCCTACACTCTACACCCTACACTCAATACCCTATACCCTACACTTTATACCCTACACTCTATACCCTACACTCTAACCCCTACACTCTATACCCTACACTATACACTCTATAACCCTACACTCTACACTTTATACCCTACACTCTATACCCCTACACTCTATACCCTGCACTCTACACCCCTGCACTCTACACCCAACACTCAATCCCTACACTCTAATCCCTACACTCTAATCCCTACACCCAACACTCTATACCCTACCACTCAATACCCTACACTCAATACCCAACACCTACACCCTACACTCAACACTCTATACCCTACACTCTACACACCTACACTCTATAACCCATACACTCTATACCCTACACTCTACACACCCTGCACTCTGTACCCTACACTCTACACTCTTTAACCCTACACTCTATACCCTACCACTCTATACCCTACACACTATACCATACACTCTACACCATACACTCTACACCATACACTCTACACCATACACTCTACACCATACACTGTATAGCATACACTCTATACCCTACACTATACACTCTATACCCTACACTCTATACCCCTACACTCTAAACCCCTACACTATACACTCTATACCCTACACTCTACACTTTATACCCTACACTCTATACCCTACACTCTACAACCTGCACTCTATACCCTACACTCTACACTCTATACCCTACACTCTATACCCTACACTCTATACCCTAAGACTCTATACCCTACACTCTATACCCTACACTCTACACCCTACAGTCTATACCCTACACTCTACACTCTATACCTTACACTCTACACTCTATTCCCTACACTCTATACCCTACACTCTATAGCATACACTCTATACCCTACACTCTACACTCTATACCCTACACTCCATACCCTACACTCTATACCCTACACTATACACTCCATACCCTACACTCTACACTTTATACCCTACACTCTATACCCAACACTCTATACCCTACACTCTACAACCTGCACTCTATACCCTACACTCCTATACCATACACCCTACCTCTATAACCCTACACTCTATACCCTACACTCTATACCCTACACTCTAACCCCACACTCCTACACTCTATACCCTACACTCTATACCTACACTCTACACTTTACTCTATACCCTACACACTACACCCTACACTCAACACCCTACACTCAAATCCCTACACTCTAATCCCTACACTCTAATCCCTACACCCAACACTCTATACCCTACAATCTATACCCTACACTCTATACCCTACACTCTATACCCTACACTCTAAACCCTACACTCAAATCCCTACAGTCTACACTCTATACCCTACACTCTATACCCTACACTCTATACCCTACACTCTACAACCCTACACTCAACACCTACACTCTACACCCTACACTCTAATCCCTACACTCTAATCCCCTACACCCTACACTCTATACCCTACAATCTATACCCTACACTCTATACCCTACACTCTATACCCTACACTCTATACCCTACACTCTATACCCTACACTCTACACCCTACACCCTACACACTACACTCTATACCCTACACTCTACACCCTGCACTCTGTACCCTACACTCTACACTCTTTACCCTACACTCTATACCCTACACTCTATACCCTACACTCTATACCCTACACTCTACACTCTATACCCTACACTCTATAGCCTACACTCTACACTTTACTCTATACCCTACACTCTATACCCTACACTCTAATCCCTACACTCTAATCCCTACAGTCTACACTCTATACCCTACACTCTATACCCTACACTCTATACCCTACACTCTACACCCAACACTCTACACCCTACACTCTAATCCCTACACTCTAATCCCTACACTCTAATCCCTACACCCTACACTCTATACCCTACAATCTATACCCTACACTCTATACCCTACACTCTATACCCTACACTCTATACCCTACACTCTACACCCTACACCTACACTCTACACTCTATACCCTACACTCTACACCCTGCACTCTGTAACCTACACTCTAGACTCTTTACCCTACACTCTATACTCTACACTCTATACCCTACACTCTATACCCTACACACTAATCCCTACACTCTACACTCTATACCCCTACACTCTATACCCTACACTCTATACCCTACACTCTACACCCTACACACTACACCCTACACTCTAATCCCTACACTCTAATCCCTACACTCTAATCCCTACACCCTACACTCTATACCCTACACTCTATACCCTACACTCTATACCCTACACTCTATACCCTACACCCTACACCCTACACTCTACACTCTATACCCTACACTCTACACCCTACACTCTACACCCTACCACTCTATACCGTACACTCTACACCCTGCACTCTGTACCCTACACTCTACACTCTTTACCCTACACTCTATACCCTACACTCTATACCCTACACTCTATACCCTACACTCTATACCCTACACTCTAAACTCTATACCCTACACTCTAAACATACACACTATAACCTACACTCTACACTCCTATACCCTACACTCTATAACATACACTCTATACCCTACACTCTATACCCTACACTCTATACCCTACACTCTATACCCTACACTCTACTCCCTACACTCTACACCCTACAGTCTATACCCTACACTCTACACTCTATACCTAACACTCTATAACATACACTCTATACCCTACACTCTATACCCTACACTCTATACCCTACACTCTATACCCTACACTCTACACCCTACACTCTATACCATACACTCTACACCCTACACTCTATACCATACACTCTACACCATACACTCTATAGCATACACTATATACCCTACACTATACACTCTATGCCCTACACTCTATACCCTACACTATACACTCCATACCCTACACTCTATACCCTACACTCTATACCCTACACTCTATACCCTACACTCTACAACCTGCACTCTACAACCTGCAATCTATACCCTACACTCTATACCCCTACACTCTATATCCTACACTCTATACCCTACACTCTAAACTCTATACCCTACACTCTATACCCTACACTCTATAACATACACTCTATACCCTACACTCTATACCATACACTCTACACCATACACTCTACACCATACACTCTACACCATACACTCTACACCATACACTCTATAGCATACACTCTATACCCTACACGATACACTCTATACCCTACACTCTATACCCTACACTCTATACCCTACACTATACACTCTATAACCCTACACTCTACACTCTATACCCTACACTCCTACAACCTTCACTCTATACCCTACACTCTACACCCTACACTCTATACCCTACATTCTATACCCTACACTCTACACTCTTTACCCTACACTCTATACCCTACACTCTATACCCAACACTCTAAACTCTATACCCTACACTCTACACTCTATACCCTACACTCTATAACAACCACTCTATACCCTACACTCTATAACATACACTCTATACCCTACACTCTACACCCAACACTCTAATCCCTACACTATATACCCCTACACTCTACACTCTATACCTTACACTCTAATCCCTACACTCTACACACTATACCCTACACTCTATACCCTACACTCTACACCCTACACTCTACACCCTACTCTCTAATCCCTACACCTCTAATCCCTACACTCTAATCCCTACACCCTACACTCTATACCCTACACTCTATACCCTACACTCTATAACCCTACACCCTACACTCTATAGCCTACACTCTATACCCTACAGTATATACCCTACACTCTATACCCTACACTCTACACTTACACCTTACACTCTACACTCTATACCCTACACTCTATACCGTACACTCTATACCCTACACACTACACTCTATACCCTACACTCTATATGCCACACTCTATACCCTACAGTCTACACTCTATACCATACACTCTACACTCTACACTCTATACCCTACACTCTACACCCTACACTCTATACCGTACACTCTACACTCTATACCCTACACTCTATAGCCTACACTCTACACTCTACACCCTACACTCTATACCCTACACTCTACACCCTACACTCTATACCCAACACTCTACACTCTATACCCTACACTCTATAGCCTACACTCTACACCCTACACTCTATACCCTGCACTCTATACCCTACAATCTACACTCTATACCCTACACTCTACTCCCTACACCCCTACAGTCTATACCCTACACTCTACAACACTATACCTTACACTCAACACTCAATCCCTACACTCTATACCCTACACTCTATACCCTACATTCTATACCCTACACTCCTACACACTATACCCAACACTCTATACCCTACACTATATACCCTACACTCTACACTCTATACCCTACACTCTATACTCCACACTCTATACCCTACAGTCTATACCCTACACTCTATACCCTACACTCTACACCCTACACTCTATACCCTACACTCACACTCTATACCCCACACACTCTATAGCCTACACTCTACACTCTACACTCTATACCCTACACTCTATACCCTACACTCTAAACCCTACACTCTATACCCTACACTCTAACACTCTATACCCTACACTCTATAGCCTACACTCTACACCCCTACACTCTATACCCTGCACTCTATACCCTACACTCTACACTCTATACCCTACACTCTACTCCCTACACCCTACAGTCTATACTCTACACTCTACACTCTATACCTTACACTCTACACTCTATTCCCTACACTCTATACCCTACACTCTATACCCTACATTCTATACCCTACACTCTACACTCTATACCCTACACTCTATACCCTACACTCTATACCCTACACTCTACACTCTATACCCTACACTCTATACGCCACACTCTATACCCTACAGTCTATACCCTACACTCTATACCCTACACTCTATACCATACACTCTACACACTACACTCTATACCCTACACTCTATACCCTACACTCTATACCCTACACTCTACACTCTATACCCTACACTCTATACCCTACACTCTACACTCTACACCCTACACTCTACACCCTACACTCTATACCCTATACCCTACACTTTATAACCCTACAATCTATACCCTACACTCTATACCCTACACTCTATACCCTACACTATACACTCTATACCCTACACTCTACACTTTATACCCTACACTCTATACCCTACACTCTATACCCTGCACTCTACACCCCTGCACTCTACACCCAACACTCTAATCCCTACACTCTAATCCCTACACTCTAATCCCTACACCCCTACACTCTATACCCTACACTCTATACCCTACACTCTATACCCTACACCCTACACCCTACACTCTACACTCTATACCCTACACTCTACACCCTACACTCTATACCCTACACTCTAAACCCTACACTCTACAACCCTGCACTCTGTACCCTACACTCTACACTCTTTACCCTACACTCAAACCCTACACTCTATACCCCTACACTCTATACCATACACTCTACACCATACACTCTACACCATACACTCTACACCATACCACTCTACACCATACACTGTATAGCATACACTCTATACCCTACACTATACACTCTATACCCTACACTCTATACCCTACACTCTATACCCTACACTATACACTCTATACCCTACACTCTACACTTTATACCCTACACTCTATACCCTACACTCTACAACCTGCACTCTATACCCTACACTCTACACTCTATACCCTACACTCTATACCCTACACTCTATACCCTAGACTCTATACCCTACACTCTATACCCTACACCTCTACACCCTACAGTCTATACCCTACACTCTACACTCTAACCTTACACTCTACACCTCTATTCCCTACACTCTATACCCTACACTCTATAGCATACACTCTATACCCTACACTCTACACTCAATACCCTACACTCCATACCCTACACTCACAAACCCTACACTATACACACCATACCCTACACTCTACACTTTATACCCTACTCTCTATACCCAACACTCTATACCCTACACTCTACAACCTGCACTCTAAACCCTACACTCTATACCATACACCCTACACTCAAACCCTACACACTAAACCCTACACTCTAAACCCTACACTCTATACCCTACACTCTACACTCTATACCCTACACTCTATACCTACACTCTACCACACAACTACACTACCCTACACTCTACACCCTACACTCTACACCCAACACTCTAATCCCACACTCTAATCCCACACACTAATCCCCTACACCCTACACTCTATACCCTACAATCTATACCCACACTCTATACCCAACACTCTATACCCTACACTCTAATCCCTACACTCTAATCCCTACAGTCTACACTCCAACCCTAAACTACAAACCCACCCACACAACCACACCAAAAAAACCAACCACTATAACAACACCACAACACCAAAACTAACCCAACACAACAACTCCCCCACCCTAACACCAAACAATACACACAAACCCTACAATACACAAAACATAAACACAAACACACAACTACCAAAAACCAACCTACACAAAACCTACACTCTATACCCTACACTCTATACCCTACACTCTATACCCTACACTCTACACCCTACACTCTACACCCTACACTCTAATCCCTACACTCTAATCCCTACACTCTAATCCCTACACCCTACACTCTATACCCTACAATCTATACCCTACACTCTATACCCTACACTCTATACCCTACACTCTATACCCTACACTCTATACCCTACACTCTACACCCTACACCCTACACTCTACACTCTATACCCTACACTCTACACCCTGCACTCTGTACCCTACACTCTACACTCTTTACCCTACACTCTATACCCTACACTCTATACCCTACACTCTATACCCTACACTCTAATCCCTACACTCTACACTCTACACCCTACACTCTATACCCTACACTCTACACCCTACACTCTACACCCTACACTCTAATCCCTACACTATAATCCCTACACTCTAATCCCTACACCCTACACTCTATACCCTACACTCTATACCCTACACTCTATATCCTACACTCTATACCCTACACCCTACACCCTACACTCTACACTCTATACCCTACACTCTACACCCTACACTCTACACCCTACACTCTATATCCTACACTCTACACCCTGCACTCTGTACCCTACACTCTACACTCTTTACCCTACACTCTATACCCTACACTCTATACCCTACACTCTATACCCTACACTCTTTACCCTACACTCTAAACTCTATACCCTACACTCTATAACATACACTCTAAACCCTACACTCTACACTCTATACCCTACACTCTAATCCCTACACTCTACACTCTATACCCTACACTCTATACCCTACACTCTATACCCTACACTCTACACCCTACACTCTACACCCTACACTCTAATCCCTACACTCTAATCCCTACACTCTAATCCCTAAACCCTACACTCTATACCCTACACCCTATACCCTACACTCTATACCCTACACTCTATACCCTACACCCTACACTCTACACCCTACACTCTATACCTTACACTCTACCCCCTACACTCTATACCCTACACTCTACACCCTGCACTCTGTACCCTACACTCTACACTCTTTACCCTACACTCTATACCCTACACTCTATACCCTACACTCTAATCTCTACACTCTACACTCTATACCCTACACTCTGTACCCTACACTCTATACCCTACACTCTACACTCTACACCCTACACTCTAATCCCTACACTCTAATCCCTACACTCTAATCCCTACACCCTAATCCCTACACCCTACACTCTATACCCTACACTCTATACCCTACACTCTATACCCTACACCCTACACTCTATACCCTACACTCTATACCCTACACTCTACACTCTATACCCTACACTCTACACCCTGCACTCTGTACCCTACACTCTATACCCTACACTCTATACCCTACACTCTATACCCTACACTCTATACCCTACACTCTAAACTCTATACCCTACACTCTATACCCTACACACTATAACATACACTCTATACCCTACACTCTATACCCTACACTCTATACCATACACTCTACACCATACACTCTACACCATACACTCTACACCATACACTGTATAGCATACACTCTATACCCTACACTATACACTCTATACCCTACACTCTATACCCTACACTCTATACCCTACACTATACACTCTATACCCTACACTCTACACTTTATAACCTACACTCTATACCCTACACTCTACAACCTGCACTCTATACCCTACACTCTACACTCTATACCCTACACTCTATACCCTACACTCTATACCCTACACTCTATACCCTACACTCTATACCCTACACTCTACACCCTACAGTCTATACCCTACACTCTACACTCTATACCTTACACTCTACACTCTATTCCCTACACTCTATAACCTACACTCTATAGCATACACTCTATACCCTACACTCTACACTCTATACCCTACACTCTATACCCTACACTCTATACCCTACACTATATACTCCATACCCTACACTCTACACTTTATACCCTACTCTCTATACCCTACACTCTATACCCTACACTCTACAACCTGCACTCTATACCCTACACTCTATACCTTACACCCTACACTCTATACCCTACACTCTATACCCTACACTCTATACCCTACACTCTATACCCTACACTCTATACCCTACACTCTACACTCTATACCCTACACTCTATAGCCTACACTCTACACTTTACTCTATACCCTACACTCTATACCCTACACTCTAATCCCTACACTCTAATCCCTACAGTATACACTCTATACCCTACACTCTATACCCTACACTCTATACCCTACACTCTACACCCTACACTCTACACCCTACACTCTAATCCCTACACTCTAATCCCTACACTCTAATCCCTACACCCTACACTCTATACCCTACAATCTATACCCTACACTCTATACCCTACACTCTATACCCTACACTCTATACCCTACACTCTACACCCTACACCCTACACTCTACACTCTATACCCTACACTCTACACCCTGCACTCTGTACCCTACACTCTACACTCTTTACCCTACACTCTATACCCTACACTCTATACCCTACACTATAATTCCTTCAATCTACACTCTACACCCTACACTCTATACCCTACACTCTACACCCTACACTCTACACCCTACACTCTAATCCCTACACTATAATCCCTACACTCTAATCCCTACACCCTACACTCTATACCCTACACTCTATACCCTACACTCTATACCCTACACTCTATACCCTACACCCTACACCCTACACTCTACACTCTATACCCTACACTCTACACCCTACACTCTACACCCTACACTCTATACCCTACACTCTACACCCTGCACTCTGTACCCTACACTCTACACTCTTTACCCTACACTCTATACCCTACACTCTACAACCTGCACTCTATACCCTACACTCTATACCCTACACCCTACACTCTATACCCTTCACTCTATACCCTACACTCTATACCCTACACTCTACACTCTATACCCTACACTCTATAGCCTACACTCTACACTTTACTCTATACCCTACACTCTATACCCTACACTCTAATCCCTACAGTCTACACTCTATACCCTACACTCTATACCCTACACTCTATACCCTACACTCTACACCCTACACTCTACACCCTACACTCTAATCCCTACACTCTAATCCCTACACTCTAATCCCTACACCCTACACTCTATACCCTACAATCTATACCCTACACTCTATACCCTACACTCTATACCCTACACTCTATACCCTACACTCTACACCCTACACCCTACACTCTACACTCTATACCCTACACTCTACACCCTGCACTCTGTACCCTACACTCTACACTCTTTACCCTACACTCTATACCCTACACTCTATACCCTACACTATAATCCCTACACTCTACACTCTACACCCTACACTCTATACCCTACACTCTACACCCTACACTCTACACCCTACACTCTAATCCCTACACTATAATCCCTACACTCTAATCCCTACACCCTACACTCTATACCCTACACTCTATACCCTACACTCTATACCCTACACTCTATACCCTACACCCTACACCCTACACTCTACACTCTATACCCTACACTCTACACCCTACACTCTACACCCTACACTCTATACCCTACACTCTACACCCTGCACTCTGTACCCTACACTCTACACTCTTTACCCTACACTCTATACCCTACACTCTAAACCCTACACTCTATACCCTACACTCTTTACCCTACACTCTAAACTCTATACCCTACACTCTATAACATACACTCTATACCCTACACTCTACACTCTATACCCTACACTCTATAACATACACTCTATACCCTACACTCTATACCCTACACTCTATACCCTACACTCTATACCCTACAGTCTATACCCTACACTCTACACTCTATACCTTACACTCTATAACATACACTCTATACCCTACACCCTACACTCTATACCCTACACTCTATACCCTACACTCTATACCCTACACTCTATACCCTACACTCTACACTCTATACCCTACACTCTATAGCCTACACTCTACACTTTACTCTATACCCTACACTCTAATCCCTACACTCTAATCCCTACAGTCTACACTCTATACCCTACACTCTATACCCTACACTCTATACCCTACACTCTACACCCAACACTCTACACCCTACACTCTAATCCCTACACTCTAATCCCTACACTCTAATCCCTACACCCTACACTCTATACCCTACAATCTATACCCTACACTCTATACCCTACACTCTATACCCTACACTCTATACCCTACACTCTACACCCTACACCCTACACTCTACACTATATACCCTACACTCTACACCCTGCACTCTGTACCCTACACTCTACACTCTTTACCCTACACTCTATACTCTACACTCTATACCCTACACTCTATACCCTACACTCTAATCCCTACACTCTACACTCTATACCCTACACTCTATACCCTACACTCTATACCCTACACTCTACACCCTACACTCTACACCCTACACTCTAATCCCTACACTCTAATCCCTACACTCTAATCCCTACACCCTACACTCTATACCCTACACTCTATACCCTACACTCTATACCCTACACACTACACCCTACACTCTACACTCTATACCCTACACTCTACACCCTACACTCTATACCCTACACTCTATACCCTACACTCTACACCCTGCACTCTGTACCCTACACTCTACACTCTTTACCCTACACTCTATACCCTACACTCTATACCCTACACTCTATACCATACACTCTACACCATACACTCTACACCATACACTCTACACCATACACTCTACACCATACACTGTATAGCATACACTCTATACCCTACACTATACACTCTATACCCTACACTCTATACCCTACACTCTATACCCTACACTATACACTCTAAACCCTACACTCTACACTTTATACCCTACACTCTATACCCTACACTCTACAACCTGCACTCTATACCCTACACTCTACACTCTATACCCTACACTCTATACCCTACACTCTATACCCTAGACTCTATACCCTACACTCTATACCCTACACTCTACACCCTACAGTCTATACCCTACACTCTACACTCTATACCTTACACTCTACACTCTATTCCCTACACTCTATACCCTACACTCTATAGCATACACTCTATACCCTACACTCTACACTCTATACCCTACACTCCATACCCTACACTCTATACCCTACACTATACACTCCATACCCTACACTCTACACTTTATACCCTACTCTCTATACCCTACACTCTATACCCTACACTCTACAACCTGCACTCTATACCCTACACTCTATTCCATACACCCTACACTCTATACCCTACACTCTATACCCTACACTCTATACCCTACACTCTATACCCTACACTCTACACTCTATACCCTACACTCTATAGCCTACACTCTACACTTTACTCTATACCCTACACTCTACACCCTACACTCTACACCCTACACTCTAATCCCTACACTCTAATCCCTACACTCTAATCCCTACACTCTACACTCTATACCCTACAATCTATACCCTACACTCTATACCCTACACTCTATACCCTACACTCTAATCCCTACACTCTAATCCCTACAGTCTACACTCTATACCCTACACTCTATACCCTACACTCTATACCCTACACTCTACACCCTACACTCTACACCCTACACTCTAATCCCTACACTCTAATCCCTACACTCTAATCCCTACACCCTACACTCTATACCCTACAATCTATACCCTACACTCTATACCCTACACTCTATACCCTACACTCTATACCCTACACTCTACACCCTACACCCTACACTCTACACTCTATACCCTACACTCTACACCCTGCACTCTGTAACCTACACTCTAGACTCTTTACCCTACACTCTATACTCTACACTCTATACCCTACACTCTATACCCTACACTCTAATCCCTACACTCTACACTCTATACCCTACACTCTATACCCTACACTCTATACCCTACACTCTACACCCTACACTCTACACCCTACACTCTAATCCCTACACTCTAATCCCTACACTCTAATCCCTACACCCTACACTCTATACCCTACACTCTATACCCTACACTCTATACCCTACACTCTATACCCTACACCCTACACCCTACACTCTACACTCTATACCCTACACTCTACACCCTACACTCTACACCCTACACTCTATACCGTACACTCTACACCCTGCACTCTGTACCCTACACTCTACACTCTTTACCCTACACTCTATACCCTACACTCTATACCCTACACTCTATACCCTACACTCTATACCCTACACTCTAAACTCTATACCCTACACTCTATAACATACACTCTATAACCTACACTCTACACTCTATACCCTACACTCTATAACATACACTCTATACCCTACACTCTATACCCTACACTCTATACCCTACACTCTATACCCTACACTCTACTCCCTACACTCTACACCCTACAGTCTATACCCTACACTCTACACTCTATACCTTACACTCTATAACATACACTCTATACCCTACACTCTATACCCTACACTCTATACCCTACACTCTATACCCTACACTCTACACCCTACACTCTATACCATACACTCTACACCCTACACTCTATACCATACACTCTACACCATACACTCTATAGCATACACTATATACCCTACACTATACACTCTATGCCCTACACTCTATACCCTACACTATACACTCCATACCCTACACTCTATACCCTACACTCTATACCCTACACTCTATACCCTACACTCTACAACCTGCACTCTACAACCTGCAATCTATACCCTACACTCTATACCCTACACTCTATATCCTACACTCTATACCCTACACTCTAAACTCTATACCCTACACTCTATACCCTACACTCTATAACATACACTCTATACCCTACACTCTGTACCATACACTCTACACCATACACTCTACACCATACACTCTACACCATACACTCTACACCATACACTCTATAGCATACACTCTATACCCTACACGATACACTCTATACCCTACACTCTATACCCTACACTCTATACCCTACACTATACACTCTATACCCTACACTCTACACTCTATACCCTACACTCTACACCCTGCACTCTGTACCCTACACTCTACACTCTTTACCCTACACTCTATACCCTACACTCTATACCCTACACTATAATCCCTACACTCTACACTCTACACCCTACACTCTATACCCTACACTCTACACCCTACACTCTACACCCTACACTCTAATCCCTACACTATAATCCCTACACTCTAATCCCTACACCCTACACTCTATACCCTACACTCTATACCCTACACTCTATACCCTACACCCTACACCCTACACTCTACACTCTATACCCTACACTCTACACCCTACACTCTACACCCTACACTCTATACCCTACACTCTACACCCTGCACTCTGTACCCTACACTCTACACTCTTTACCCTACACTCTATACCCTACACTCTAAACCCTACACTCTATACCCTACACTCATTACCCTACACTCTAAACTCTATACCCTACACTCTATAACATACACTCTATACCCTACACTCTACACTCTATACCCTACACTCTATAACATACACTCTATACCCTACACTCTAAACCCTACACTCTATACCCTACACTCTATACCCTACACTCTACTCCCTACACTCTACACCCTACAGTCTATACCCTACACTCTACACTCTATACCTTACACTCTATAACATACACTCTATACCCTACACCCTACACTCTATACCCTACACTCTATACCCTACACTCTATACCCTACACTCTATACCCTACACTCTATACCCTACACTCTACACTCTATACCCTACACTCTATAGCCTACACTCTACACTTTACTCTATACCCTACACTCTATACCCTACACTCTAATCCCTACACTCTAATCCCTACAGTCTACACTCTATACCCTACACTCTATACCCTACACTCTATACCCTACACTCTACACCCAACACTCTACACCCTACACTCTAATCCCTACACTCTAATCCCTACACTCTAATCCCTACACCCTACACTCTATACCCTATAATCTATTCCCTACACTCTATACCCTACACTCTATACCCTACACTCTATACCCTACACTCTACACCCTACACCCTACACTCTACACTATATACCCTACACTCTACACCCTGCACTCTGTACCCTACACTCTACACTCTTTACCCTACACTCTATACTCTACACTCTATACCCTACACTCTATACCCTACACTCTAATCCCTACACTCTACACTCTATACCCTACACTCTATACCCTACACTCTATACCCTACACTCTACACCCTACACTCTACACCCTACACTCTAATCCCTACACTCTAATCCCTACACTCTAATCCCTACACCCTACACTCTATACCCTACACTCTATACCCTACACTCTATACCCTACACCCTACACCCTACACTCTACACTCTATACCCTACACTCTACACCCTACACTCTATACCCTACACTCTATACCCTACACTCTACACCCTGCACTCTGTACCCTACACTCTACACTCTTTACCCTACACTCTATACCCTACACTCTATACCCTACACTCTATACCATACACTCTACACCATACACTCTACACCATACACTCTACACCATACACTCTACACCATACACTGTATAGCATACACTCTATACCCTACACTATACACTCTATACCCTACACTCTATACCCTACACTCTATACCCTACACTATACACTCTATACCCTACACTCTACACTTTATACCCTACACTCTATACCCTACACTCTACAACCTGCACTCTATACCCTACACTCTACACTCTATACCCTACACTCTATACCCTACACTCTATACCCTAGACTCTATACCCTACACTCTATACCCTACACTCTACACCCTACAGTCTATACCCTACACTCTACACTCTATACCTTACACTCTACACTCTATTCCCTACACTCTATACCCTACACTCTATAGCATACACTCTATACCCTACACTCTACACTCTATACCCTACACTCCATACCCTACACTATACACTCCATACCCTACACTCTACACTTTATACCCTACTCTCTATACCCTACACTCTATACCCTACACTCTACAACCTGCACTCTATACCCTACACTCTATACCATACACCCTACACTCTATACCCTACACTCTATACCCTACACTCTATACCCTACACTCTATACCCTACACTCTACACTCTATACCCTACACTCTATAGCCTACACTCTACACTTTACTCTATACCCTACACTCTACACCCTACACTCTACACCCTACACTCTAATCCCTACACTCTAATCCCTACACTCTAATCCCTACACCCTACACTCTATACCCTACAATCTATACCCTACACTCTATACCCTACACTCTATACCCTACACTCTAATCCCTACACTCTAATCCCTACAGTCTACACTCTATATCCTACACTCTATACCCTACACTCTATACCCTACACTCTACACCCTACACTCTACACCCTACACTCTAATCCCTACACTCTAATCCCTACACTCTAATCCCTACACCCTACACTCTATACCCTACAATCTATACCCTACACTCTATACCCTACACTCTATACCCTACACTCTATACCCTACACTCTATACCCTACACTCTACACCCTACACCCTACACTCTACACTCTATACCCTACACTCTACACCCTGCACTCTGTACCCTACACTCTACACTCTTTACCCTACACTCTATACCCTACACTCTATACCCTACACTCTATACCCTACACTCTAATCCCTACACTCTACACTCTACACCCTACACTCTATACCCTACACTCTACACCCTACACTCTACACCCTACACTCTAATCCCTACACTATAATCCCTACACTCTAATCCCTACACCCTACACTCTATACCCTACACTCTATACCCTACACTCTATATCCTACACTCTATACCCTACACCCTACACCCTACACTCTACACTCTATACCCTACACTCTACACCCTACACTCTACACCCTACACTCTATATCCTACACTCTACACCCTGCACTCTGTACCCTACACTCTACACTCTTTACCCTACACTCTATACCCTACACTCTATACCCTACACTCTATACCCTACACTCTTTACCCTACACTCTAAACTCTATACCCTACACTCTATAACATACACTCTAAACCCTACACTCTACACTCTATACCCTACACTCTATAACATACACTCTATACCCTACACTCTATAACCTACACTCTATACCCTACACTCTATACCCTACACTCTACTCCCTACACTCTACACCCTACAGTCTATACCCTACACTCTACACTCTATACCTTACACTCTATAACATACACTCTATACCCTACACCCTACACTCTATACCCTACACTCTATACCCTACACTCTATACCCTACACTCTATACCCTACACTCTATACCCTACACTCTACACTCTATACCCTACACTCTATAGCCTACACTCTACACTTTACTCTATACCCTACACTCTATACCCTACACTCTAATCCCTACACTCTAATCCCTACAGTCTACACTCTATACCCTACACTCTATACCCTACACTCTATACCCTACACTCTACACCCAACACTCTACACCCTACACTCTAATCCCTACACTCTAATCCCTACACTCTAATCCCTACACCCTACACTCTATACCCTACAATCTATACCCTACACTCTATACCCTACACTCTATACCCTACACTCTATACCCTACACTCTACACCCTACACCCTACACTCTACACTCTATACCCTACACTCTACACCCTGCACTCTGTAACCTACACTCTAGACTCTTTACCCTACACTCTATACTCTACACTCTATACCCTACACTCTATACCCTACACTCTAATCCCTACACTCTACACTCTATACCCTACACTCTATACCCTACACTCTATACCCTACACTCTACACCCTACACTCTACACCCTACACTCTAATCCCTACACTCTAATCCCTACACTCTAATCCCTACACCCTACACTCTATACCCTACACTCTATACCCTACACTCTATACCCTACACTCTATACCCTACACCCTACACCCTACACTCTACACTCTATACCCTACACTCTACACCCTACACTCTACACCCTACACTCTATACCGTACACTCTACACCCTGCACTCTGTACCCTACACTCTACACTCTTTACCCTACACTCTATACCCTACACTCTATACCCTACACTCTATACCCTACACTCTATACCCTACACTCTAAACTCTATACCCTACACTCTATAACATACACTCTATAACCTACACTCTACACTCTATACCCTACACTCTATAACATACACTCTATACCCTACACTCTATACCCTACACTCTATACCCTACACTCTATACCCTACACTCTACTCCCTACACTCTACACCCTACAGTCTATACCCTACACTCTACACTCTATACCTTACACTCTATAACATACACTCTATACCCTACACTCTATACCCTACACTCTATACCCTACACTCTATACCCTACACTCTACACCCTACACTCTATACCATACACTCTACACCCTACACTCTATACCATACACTCTACACCATACACTCTATAGCATACACTATATACCCTACACTATACACTCTATGCCCTACACTCTATACCCTACACTATACACTCCATACCCTACACTCTATACCCTACACTCTATACCCTACACTCTATACCCTACACTCTACAACCTGCACTCTACAACCTGCAATCTATACCCTACACTCTATACCCTACACTCTATATCCTACACTCTATACCCTACACTCTAAACTCTATACCCTACACTCTATACCCTACACTCTATAACATACACTCTATACCCTACACTCTATACCATACACTCTACACCATACACTCTACACCATACACTCTACACCATACACTCTACACCATACACTCTATAGCATACACTCTATACCCTACACGATACACTCTATACCCTACACTCTATACCCTACACTCTATACCCTACACTATACACTCTATACCCTACACTCTACACTCTATACCCTACACTCTACAACCTGCACTCTATACCCTACACTCTACACCCTACACTCTATACCCTACATTCTATACCCTACACTCTACACTCTTTACCCTACACTCTATACCCTACACTCTATACCCTACACTCTAAACTCTATACCCTACACTCTACACTCTATACCCTACACTCTATAACATACACTCTATACCCTACACTCTATAACATACACTCTATACCCTACACTCTACACCCAACTCTCTAATCCCTACACTATATACCCTACACTCTACACTCTATACCTTACACTCTAATCCCTACACTCTACACTCTATACCCTACACTCTATACCCTACACTCTACACCCTACACTCTACACCCTACTCTCTAATCCCTACACTCTAATCCCTACACTCTAATCCCTACACCCTACACTCTATACCCTACACTCTATACCCTACACTCTATACCCTACACTCTACACCCTACACCCTACACTCTACACCCTACACTCTACACCCTGCACTCTGTACCCTACACTCTACACTCTTTACCCTACACTCTATACCCTACACTCTATACCCTACACTCTATACCCTACACTCTAATCCCTACACTCTACACTCTACACCCTACACTCTATACCCTACACTCTACACCCTACACTCTACACCCTACACTCTAATCCCTACACTATAATCCCTACACTCTAATCCCTACACCCTACACTCTATACCCTACACTCTATACCCTACACTCTATATCCTACACTCTATACCCTACACCCTACACCCTACACTCTACACTCTATACCCTACACTCTACACCCTACACTCTACACCCTACACTCTATATCCTACACTCTACACCCTGCACTCTGTACCCTACACTCTACACTCTTTACCCTACACTCTATACCCTACACTCTATACCCTACACTCTATACCCTACACTCTTTACCCTACACTCTAAACTCTATACCCTACACTCTATAACATACACTCTAAACCCTACACTCTACACTCTATACCCTACACTCTATAACATACACTCTATACCCTACACTCTATAACCTACACTCTATACCCTACACTCTATACCCTACACTCTACTCCCTACACTCTACACCCTACAGTCTATACCCTACACTCTACACTCTATACCTTACACTCTATAACATACACTCTATACCCTACACTCTACACTCTATACCCTACACTCTATACCCTACACTCTATACCCTACACTCTATACCCTACACTCTATACCCTACACTCTACACTCTATACCCTACACTCTATAGCCTACACTCTACACTTTACTCTATACCCTACACTCTATACCCTACACTCTAATCCCTACACTCTAATCCCTACAGTCTACACTCTATACCCTACACTCTATACCCTACACTCTATACCCTACACTCTACACCCAACACTCTACACCCTACACTCTAATCCCTACACTCTAATCCCTACACTCTAATCCCTACACCCTACACTCTATACCCTACAATCTATACCCTACACTCTATACCCTACACTCTATACCCTACACTCTATACCCTACACTCTACACCCTACACCCTACACTCTACACTCTATACCCTACACTCTAAACTCTATACCCTACACTCTATAACATACACTCTATAACCTACACTCTACACTCTATACCCTACACTCTATAACATACACTCTATACCCTACACTCTATACCCTACACTCTATACCCTACACTCTATACCCTACACTCTACTCCCTACACTCTACACCCTACAGTCTATACCCTACACTCTACACTCTATACCTTACACTCTATAACATACACTCTATACCCTACACTCTATACCCTACACTCTATACCCTACACTCTATACCCTACACTCTACACCCTACACTCTATACCATACACTCTACACCCTACACTCTATACCATACACTCTACACCATACACTCTATAGCATACACTATATACCCTACACTATACACTCTATGCCCTACACTCTATACCCTACACTATACACTCCATACCCTACACTCTATACCCTACACTCTATACCCTACACTCTATACCCTACACTCTACAACCTGCACTCTACAACCTGCAATCTATACCCTACACTCTATACCCTACACTCTATATCCTACACTCTATACCCTACACTCTAAACTCTATACCCTACACTCTATACCCTACACTCTATAACATACACTCTATACCCTACACTCTATACCATACACTCTACACCATACACTCTACACCATACACTCTACACCATACACTCTACACCATACACTCTATAGCATACACTCTATACCCTACACGATACACTCTATACCCTACACTCTATACCCTACACTCTATACCCTACACTATACACTCTATACCCTACACTCTACACTCTATACCCTACACTCTACAACCTGCACTCTATACCCTACACTCTACACCCTACACTCTATACCCTACATTCTATACCCTACACTCTACACTCTTTACCCTACACTCTATACCCTACACTCTATACCCTACACTCTAAACTCTATACCCTACACTCTACACTCTATACCCTACACTCTATAACATACACTCTATACCCTACACTCTATAACATACACTCTATACCCTACACTCTACACCCAACTCTCTAATCCCTACACTATATACCCTACACTCTACACTCTATACCTTACACTCTAATCCCTACACTCTACACTCTATACCCTACACTCTATACCCTACACTCTACACCCTACACTCTACACCCTACTCTCTAATCCCTACACTCTAATCCCTACACTCTAATCCCTACACCCTACACTCTATACCCTACACTCTATACCCTACACTCTATACCCTACACTCTACACCCTACACCCTACACTCTACACCCTACACTCTACACCCTGCACTCTGTACCCTACACTCTACACTCTTTACCCTACACTCTATACCCTACACTCTATACCCTACACTCTATACCCTACACTCTAATCCCTACACTCTACACTCTACACCCTACACTCTATACCCTACACTCTACACCCTACACTCTACACCCTACACTCTAATCCCTACACTATAATCCCTACACTCTAATCCCTACACCCTACACTCTATACCCTACACTCTATACCCTACACTCTATATCCTACACTTTATACCCTACACCCTACACCCTACACTCTACACTCTATACCCTACACTCTACACCCTACACTCTACACCCTACACTCTATATCCTACACTCTACACCCTGCACTCTGTACCCTACACTCTACACTCTGTACCCCACACTCTATACCCTACACTCTATACCCTACACTCTATACCCTACACTCTTTACCCTACACTCTAAACTCTATACCCTACACTCTATAACATACACTCTAAACCCTACACTCTACACTCTATACCCTACACTCTATAACATACACTCTATACCCTACACTCTATAACCTACACTCTATACCCTACACTCTATACCCTACACTCTACTCCCTACACTCTACACCCTACAGTCTATACCCTACACTCTACACTCTATACCTTACACTCTATAACATACACTCTATACCCTACACTCTACACTCTATACCCTACACTCTATACCCTACACTCTATACCCTACACTCTATACCCTACACTCTATACCCTACACTCTACACTCTATACCCTACACTCTATAGCCTACACTCTACACTTTACTCTATACCCTACACTCTATACCCTACACTCAAATCCCTACACTCTAATCCCTACAGTCTACACTCTATACCCTACACTCTATACCCTACACTCTATACCCTACACTCTACACCCAACACTCTACACCCTACACTCTAATCCCTACACTCTAATCCCTACACTCTAATCCCTACACCCTACACTCTATACCCTACAATCTATACCCTACACTCTATACCCTACACTCTATACCCTACACTCTATACCCTACACTCTACACCCTACACCCTACACTCTACACTCTATACCCTACACTCTACACCCTGCACTCTGTAACCTACACTCTAGACTCTTTACCCTACACTCTATACTCTACACTCTATACCCTACACTCTATACCCTACACTCTAATCCCTACACTCTACACTCTATACCCTACACTCTATACCCTACACTCTATACCCTACACTCTACACCCTACACTCTACACCCTACACTCTAATCCCTACACTCTAATCCCTACACTCTAATCCCTACACCCTACACTCTATACCCTACACTCTATACCCTACACTCTATACCCTACACCCTACACCCTACACTCTACACTCTATACCCTACACTCTACACCCTACACTCTACACCCTACACTCTATACCGTACACTCTACACCCTGCACTCTGTACCCTACACTCTACACTCTTTACCCTACACTCTATACCCTACACTCTATACCCTACACTCTATACCCTACACTCTATACCCTACACTCTAAACTCTATACCCTACACTCTATAACATACACTCTATAACCTACACTCTACACTCTATACCCTACACTCTATAACATACACTCTATACCCTACACTCTATACCCTACACTCTATACCCTACACTCTATACCCTACACTCTACTCCCTACACTCTACACCCTACAGTCTATACCCTACACTCTACACTCTATACCTTACACTCTATAACATACACTCTATACCCTACACTCTATACCCTACACTCTATACCCTACACTCTATACCCTACACTCTACACCCTACACTCTATACCATACACTCTACACCCTACACTCTATACCATACACTCTACACCATACACTCTATAGCATACACTATATACCCTACACTATACACTCTATGCCCTACACTCTATACCCTACACTATACACTCCATACCCTACACTCTATACCCTACACTCTATACCCTACACTCTATACCCTACACTCTACAACCTGCACTCTACAACCTGCAATCTATACCCTACACTCTATACCCTACACTCTATATCCTACACTCTATACCCTACACTCTAAACTCTATACCCTACACTCTATACCCTACACTCTATAACATACACTCTATACCCTACACTCTATACCATACACTCTACACCATACACTCTACACCATACACTCTACACCATACACTCTACACCATACACTCTATAGCATACACTCTATACCCTACACGATACACTCTATACCCTACACTCTATACCCTACACTCTATACCCTACACTATACACTCTATACCCTACACTCTACACTCTATACCCTACACTCTACAACCTGCACTCTATACCCTACACTCTACACCCTACACTCTATACCCTACATTCTATACCCTACACTCTACACTCTTTACCCTACACTCTATACCCTACACTCTATACCCTACACTCTAAACTCTATACCCTACACTCTACACTCTATACCCTACACTCTATAACATACACTCTATACCCTACACTCTATAACATACACTCTATACCCTACACTCTACACCCAACTCTCTAATCCCTACACTATATACCCTACACTCTACACTCTATACCTTACACTCTAATCCCTACACTCTACACTCTATACCCTACACTCTATACCCTACACTCTACACCCTACACTCTACACCCTACTCTCTAATCCCTACACTCTAATCCCTACACTCTAATCCCTACACCCTACACTCTATACCCTACACTCTATACCCTACACTCTATACCCTACACCCTACACTCTATAGCCTACACTCTATACCCTACAGTATATACCCTACACTCTATACCCTACACTCTACACCTTACACTCTACACTCTATACCCTACACTCTATACCGTACACTCTATACCCTACACTCTACACTCTATACCCTACACTCTATACGCCACACTCTATACCCTACAGTCTACACTCTATACCATACACTCTACACTCTACACTCTATACCCTACACTCTACACCCTACACTCTATACCGTACACTCTACACTCTATACCCTACACTCTATAGCCTACACTCTACACTCTACACCCTACACTCTATACCCTGCACTCTACACCCTACACTCTATACCCTACACTCTACACTCTATACCCTACACTCTATAGCCTACACTCTACACCCTACACTCTATACCCTGCACTCTATACCCTACAATCTACACTCTATACCCTACACTCTACTCCCTACACCCTACAGTCTATACCCTACACTCTACACTCTATACCTTACACTCTACACTCTATTCCCTACACTCTATACCCTACACTCTATACCCTACATTCTATACCCTACACTCTACACTCTATACCCTACACTCTATACCCTACACTATATACCCTACACTCTACACTCTATACCCTACACTCTATACGCCACACTCTATACCCTACAGTCTATACCCTACACTCTATACCCTACACTCTACACCCTACACTCTATACCCTACACTCTACACTCTATACCCTACACTCTATAGCCTACACTCTACACTCTACACTCTATACCCTACACTCTATACCCTACACTCTATACCCTACACTCTATACCCTACACTCTACACTCTATACCCTACACTCTATAGCCTACACTCTACACCCTACACTCTATACCCTGCACTCTATACCCTACACTCTACACTCTATACCCTACACTCTACTCCCTACACCCTACAGTCTATACTCTACACTCTACACTCTATACCTTACACTCTACACTCTATTCCCTACACTCTATACCCTACACTCTATACCCTACATTCTATACCCTACACTCTACACTCTATACCCTACACTCTATACCCTACACTCTATACCCTACACTCTACACTCTATACCCTACACTCTATACGCCACACTCTATACCCTACAGTCTATACCCTACACTCTATACCCTACACTCTATACCATACACTCTACACTCTACACTCTATACCCTACACTCTATACCCTACACTCTATACCCTACACTCTACACTCTATACCCTACACTCTATACCCTACACTCTACACTCTACACCCTACACTCTACACCCTACACTCTATACCCTATACCCTACACTTTATACCCTACACTCTATACCCTACACTCTATACCCTACACTCTATACCCTACACTATACACTCTATACCCTACACTCTACACTTTATACCCTACACTCTATACCCTACACTCTATACCCTGCACTCTACACCCTGCACTCTACACCCAAAACTCTAAACCCTACACTCTACACTCTATACCCTACACTCTATACCCTACACTCTACACTCTATACCCTACACTCTATAGCCTACACTCTATACCCTACAGTTTATACCCTACACTCTATACCCTACACTCTACACCTTACACTCTACACTCTATTCCCTACACTCTATACACTACACTCTATACCCTACACTCTACACCCAACACTCTATACCCTACACTCTACACCCTACACTCTATACCCTACACTCTATAGCCTACACTCTATACCCTACACTCTAATCCCTACACTCTACACTCTATACCCTACACTCTATACCATACACTCTATACTCTACACTCTATACCCTACACTCTATACCCTGCACTCTACACCCTGCACTCTACACCCAACACTCTAAACCCTACACTCTACACTCTATACCCTACACTCTATACCCTACACTCTATACCCTACACTCTATAGCCTACACTCTATACCCTACAGTTTATACCCTACACTCTATACCCTACACCCTACACTCTATACCCTACACTCTACACTCTATACCCTACACTCTACACCCTACACCCTACACTCTACACACTACACTCTATACCCTACACCCTGCACTCTGTACCCTACACTCTACACTCTTTACCCTACACTCTATACCCTACACTCTATACCCTACACTCTATACCCTACACTCTACTCCCTAAACTCTACACCCTACAGACTATACCCTACACTCTACACTCTATACCTTACACTCTATAACATACACTCTATACCCTACACTCTATACCCTACACTCTATACCATACACTCTACACCCTACACTCTATACCATACACTCTACACCCTACACTCTATACCATACACTCTACACCATACACTCTATAGCATACACTCTATACCCTACACTATACACTCTATACCCTACACTCTATACCCTACACTATACACTCTATACCCTACACTCTACACTTTATACCCTACACTCTATACCCTACACTCTATACCCTACACTCTATACCCTACACTCTACAACCTGCACTCTACAACCTGCAATCTATACCCTACACTCTATACCCTACACTCTACACTCTATACCCTACACTCTATACCCTACACTCTATACCCTACACTCTACACTCTATACCCTACACTCTATAGCCTACACTCTACACTCTATACCCTACACTCTATAGCCTACACTCTACACTCTATACCCTACACTCTACTCCCTACACCCTACAGTCTATACCTTACACTCTACACTCTATACCTTACACTCTACACTCTATTCCCTACACTCTATACCCTACACTCTATACCCTACATTCTATACCCTACACTCTACACTCTATACCCTACACTCTATACCCTACACTCTATACCCTACACTCTACACCCTACACCCTACACTCTATACGCCACACTCTATACCCTACAGTCTATACCCTACACTCTATACCCTACACTCTATACCCTACACCCTACACTCTATACCCTACACTCTATACCCTACACTCTACACTCTATACCCTACACTCTATACCCTACACTCTATACCCTACACTCTATACCCTACACTCTACACTCTATAACCTACACTCTATAGCCTACACTCTACACCCTACACTCTATACCCTGCACTCTATACCCTACACTCTACACTCTATACCCTACACTCTACTCCCTACACTCTACACCCTACACTCTACACTCTATACCTTACACTCTACACTCTATTCCCTACACTCTATACCCTACACTCTATACCCTACATTCTATACCCTACACTCTACACTCTATACCCTACACTCTATACCCTACACTCTATACCGTACACTCTATACCCTACACTCTACACTCTATACCCTACACTCTATACGCCACACTCTATACCCTACAGTCTACACTCTATACCATACACTCTACACTCTACACTCTACACTCTATACCCTACACTCTATACCCTACACTCTATACCCTACACCCTACACAATATACCCTACACTCTATACCCTACACTCTACACCCTACACCCTACACCCTACACTCTATACCCTACACTATACACTCTATACCCTACACTCTACACTTTATACCCTACACTCTATACCCTACACTCTATACCCTGCACTTTACACCCTGCACTCTACACCCAACACTCTAAACCCTACACTCTACACCCTACACTCTATACCCTACACTCTATACCCTACACTCTACACTCTATACCCTACACTCTATAGCCTACACTCTATACCCTACAGTATATACCCTACACTCTATACCCTACACTCTACACCTTACACTCTACACTCTATTCCCTACACTCTATACCCTACACTCTATACCCTACACTCTATACCCTACACTCTACACTCTATACCCTACACCCTACACTCTATACCCTACACTCTATATCCTACACTCTATACCCTGCACTCTATACCTTGCACTCTACACCCAACACTCTATACCCTACACTCTACACCCTACACTCTATACCCTACACTCTATAACCTACACTCTACACTCTATACCCTACACTCTATAGCCTACACTCTATACCCTACACTCTAATCCCTACACTCTACACTATATACCCTACACTCTATACCATACACTCTACACCATACACTCTATAGCATACACTCTACACTCTATACCCTACACTCTATACCCTACACTATACACTCTATACCCTACACTCTACACTTTATACCCTACTCTCTATACCCTACACTCTATACTCTACACCCTACAACCTGCACTCTATACCCTACACTCTATACCCTACACCCTACACTCTATACCGTACACTCTATACCCTACACTCTATACCCTACACTCTATACCCTACACTCTACACTCTATACCCTACACTCTATAGCCTACACTCTACACTCTACTCTAAACCCTACACTCTATACCCTACACTCTAATCCCTACACTCTACACTCTATACCCTACACTCTATACCCTACACTCTACACCCTACACTCTACACCCTACACTCTAATCCCTACACTCTAATCCCTACACTCTAATCCCTACACCCTACACTCTATACCCTACACCCTATACCCTACACTCTATACCCTACACTCTATACCCTACACCCTACACTCTACACCCTACACTCTATACCTTACACTCTACACCCTACACTCTATACCCTACACTCTACACCCTGCACTCTACACCCAACACTCTAAACCCTACACTCTACACTCTATACCCTACACTCTATACCCTACACTCTACACTCTATACCCTACACTCTATAGCCTACACTCTATACCCTACAGTTTATACCCTACACTCTATACCCTACACCCTACACTCTATACCCTACACTCTTCACTCTATACCCTACACTCTACACCCTACACTCTACACACTACACTCTATACCCTACACTCTACACCCTGCACTCTGTACCCTACACTCTACACTCTTTACCCTACACTCTATACCCTACACTCTATACCCTACACTCTATACCCTACACTCTAAACTCTATACCCTACACTCTACACTCTATACCCTACACTCTATAACATACACTCTATACCCTACACTCTATACCCTACACTCTATACCCTACACTCTATACCCTACACTCTACTCCCTACACTCTACACCCTACAGTCTATACCCTACACTCTACACTCTATACCTTACACTCTATAACATACACTCTATACCCTACACTCTATACCCTACACTCTATACCCTACACTCTATACCATACACTCTACACCCTACACTCTATACCATACACTCTACACCCTACACTCTATACCATACACTCTACACCATACACTCTATAGCATACACTCTATACCCTACACTATACACTCTATACCCTACACTCTATACCCTACACTATACACTCTATACCCTACACTCTACACTTTATACCCTACACTCTATACCCTACACTCTATACCCTACACTCTATACCCTACACTCTACAACCTGCACTCTACAACCTGCAATCTATACCCTACACTCTATACCCTACACTCTATACCCTACACTCTATACCCTACACTCTATACCCTACACTCTACACTCTATACCCTACACTCTATAGCCTACACTCTACACTCTATACCCTACACTCTATAGCCTACACTCTACACTCTATACCCTACACTCTACTCCCTACACCCTACAGTCTATACCTTACACTCTACACTCTATACCTTACACTCTACACTCTATTCCCTACACTCTATACTCTACACTCTATACCCTACATTCTATACCCTACACTCTACACTCTATACCCTACACTCTATACCCTACACTCTATACCCTACACTCTACACCCTACACCCTACACTCTATACGCCACACTCTATACCCTACAGTCTATACCCTACACTCTATACCCTACACTCTATACCATACACTCTACACTCTATACCCTACACTCTATACCCTACACTCTATACCCTACACCCTACACTCTATACCCTACACTCTATACCCTACACTCTACACTCTATACCCTACACTCTATACCCTACACTCTATACCCTACACTCTATACCCTACACTCTACACTCTATAACCTACACTCTATAGCCTACACTCTACACCCTACACTCTATACCCTGCATTCTATACCCTACACTCTACACTCTATACCCTACACTCTACACTCTATACCTTACACTCTATAACATACACTCTATACCCTACACTCTATACCCTACACTCTATACCCTACACTCTATACCATACACTCTACACCCTACACTCTATACCATACACTCTACACCCTACACTCTATACCATACACTCTACACCATACACTCTATAGCATACACTCTATACCCTACACTATACACTCTATACCCTACACTCTATACCCTACACTATACACTCTATACCCTACACTCTACACTTTATACCCTACACTCTATACCCTACACTCTATACCCTACACTCTATACCCTACACTCTACAACCTGCACTCTACAACCTGCAATCTATACCCTACACTCTATACCCTACACTCTATACCCTACACTCTATACCCTACACTCTATACCCTACACTCTACACTCTATACCCTACACTCTATAGCCTACACTCTACACTCTATACCCTACACTCTATAGCCTACACTCTACACTCTATACCCTACACTCTACTCCCTACACCCTACAGTCTATACCTTACACTCTACACTCTATACCTTACACTCTACACTCTATTCCCTACACTCTATACTCTACACTCTATACCCTACATTCTATACCCTACACTCTACACTCTATACCCTACACTCTATACCCTACACTCTATACCCTACACTCTACACCCTACACCCTACACTCTATACGCCACACTCTATACCCTACAGTCTATACCCTACACTCTATACCCTACACTCTATACCATACACTCTACACTCTATACCCTACACTCTATACCCTACACTCTATACCGTACACCCTACACTCTATACCCTACACTCTATACCCTACACTCTACACTCTATACCCTACACTCTATACCCTACACTCTATACCCTACACTCTATACCCTACACTCTACACTCTATAACCTACACTCTATAGCCTGCACTCTACACCCTACACTCTATACCCTGCACTCTATACCCTACACTCTACACTCTATACCCTACACTCTACTCCCTACACTCTACACCCTACACTCTACACTCTATACCTTACACTCTACACTCTATTCCCTACACTCTATACCCTACACTCTATACCCTACATTCTATACCCTACACTCTACACTCTATACCCTACACTCTATACCCTACACTCTATACCGTACACTCTATACCCTACACTCTACACTCTATACCCTACACTCTATACGCCACACTCTATACCCTACAGTCTACACTCTATACCATACACTCTACACTCTATACCCTACACTCTATACCCTACACTCTATACCCTACACCCTACACAATATACCCTACACTCTATACCCTACACTCTACACCCTACACCCTACACCCTACACTCTATACCCTACACTATACACTCTATACCCTACACTCTACACTTTATACTCTACACTCTATACCCTACACTCTATACCCTGCACTTTACACCCTGCACTCTACACCCAACACTCTAAACCCTACACTCTACACCCTACACTCTATACCCTACACTCTATACCCTACACTCTACACTCTATACCCTACACTCTATAGCCTACACTCTATACCCTACAGTATATACCCTACACTCTATACCCTACACTCTACACCTTACACTCTACACTCTATTCCCTACACTCTATACCCTACACTCTATACCCTACACTCTATACCCTACACTCTACACTCTATACCCTACACCCTACACTCTATACCCTACACTCTATATCCTACACTCTATACCCTGCACTCTATACCCTGCACTCTACACCCAACACTCTATACCCTACACTCTACACCCTACACTCTATACCCTACACTCTATAACCTACACTCTACACTCTATACCCTACACTCTATAGCCTACACTCTATACCCTACACTCTAATCCCTACACTCTACACTCTATACCCTACACTCTATACCATACACTCTACACCATACACTCTATAGCATACACTCTACACTCTATACCCTACACTCTATACCCTACACTATACACTCTATACCCTACACTCTACACTTTATACCCTACTCTCTATACCCTACACTCTATACTCTACACTCTACAACCTGCACTCTATACCCTATACTTTATACCCTACACCCTACACTCTATACCGTACACTCTATACCCTACACTCTATACCCTACACTCTATACCCTACACTCTACACTCTATACCCTACACTCTATAGCCTACACTCTACACTCTACTCTAAACCCTACACTCTATACCCTACACTCTAATCCCTACACTCTACACTCTATACCCTACACTCTATACCCTACACTCTATACCCTACACTCTACACCCTACACTCTACACCCTACACTCTAATCCCTACACTCTAATCCCTACACTCTAATCCCTACACCCTACACTCTATACCCTACACCCTATACCCTACACTCTATACCCTACACCCTACACTCTACACCCTACACTCTATACCTTACACTCTACACCCTACACTCTATACCCTACACTCTACACCCTGCACTCTGTACCCTACACTCTACACTCTTTACCCTACACTCTATACCCTACACTCTATACCCTACACTCTAATCTCTACACTCTACACTCTATACCCTACACTCTGTACCCTACACTCTATACCCTACACTCTACACTCTACACCCTACACTCTAATCCCTACACTCTAATCCCTACACTCTAATCCCTACACCCTAATCCCTACACCCTACACTCTATACCCTACACTCTATACCCTACACTCTATACCCTACACCCTACACTCTATACCCTACACTCTACACCCTACACTCTACACTCTATACCCTACACTCTACACCCTGCACTCTGTACCCTACACTCTATACCCTACACTCTATACCCTACACTCTATACCCTACACTCTATACCCTACACTCTAAACTCTATACCCTACACTCTATACCCTACACTCTATAACATACACTCTATACCCTACACTCTATACCCTACACTCTATACCATACACTCTACACCATACACTCTACACCATACACTCTACACCATACACTCTACACCATACACTCTATAGCATACACTCTATACCCTATACTATACGCTCTATACCCTACACTCTATACCCTACACTCTATACCCTACACTATACACTCTATACCCTACACTCTACACTTTATACCCTACACTCTATACCCTACACTCTACAACCTGCACTCTATACCCTACACTCTACACTCTATACCCTACACTCTATACCCTACACTCTATACCCTACACTCTATACCCTACACTCTACACCCTACAGTCTATACCCTACACTCTACACTCTATACCTTACACTCTACACTCTATTCCCTACACTCTATACCCTACACTCTATAGCATACACTCTATACCCTACACTCTACACTCTATACCCTACACTCTATACCCTACACTCTATACCCTACACTATACACTCCATACCCTACACTCTACACTTTATACCCTACTCTCTATACCCTACACTCTATACCCTACACTCTACAACCTGCACTCTATACCCTACACTCTATACCCTACACCCTACACTCTATACCCTACACTCTATACCCTACACTCTATACCCTACACTCTATACCCTACACTCTACACTCTATACCCTACACTCTATAGCCTACACTCTACACTTTACTCTATACCCTACACTCTATACCCTACACTCTAATCCCTACACTCTAATCCCTACAGTCTAATCCCTACACCCTACACTCTATACCCTACACTCTATACCCTACACTGTATACCCTACACTCTATACCCTACACTCTAATCCCTACACTCTACACTCTATACCCTACACTCTATACCCTACACTCTAATCCCTACACTCTACACTCTATACCCTACACTCTATACCCTACACTCTACACCCTACACTCTACACCCTACACTCTAATCCCTACACTATAATCCCTACACTCTAATCCCTACACCCTACACTCTATACCCTACACTCTATACCCTACACTCTATACCCTACACCCTACACCCTACACTCTATACCCTACACTCTACACCCTACACTCTACACCCTACACTCTAATCCCTACACTCTAATCCCTACACTCTAATCCCTACACCCTACACTCTATACCCTACACTCTATACCCTACACTCTATACCCTACACTCTATACCCTACACCCTACACTCTACACTCTATACCCTACACTCTACACCCTACACTCTACACCCTACACTATATACCCTACACTCTACACCCTGCACTCTGTACCCTACACTCTACACTCTTTACCCTACACTCTATACCCTACACTCTATACCCTACACTCTATACCCTACACTCTAAACTCTATACCCTACACTCTATAACATACACTCTATACCCTACACTCTACACTCTATACCCTACACTCTATAACATACACTCTATACCCTACACTCTATACCCTACACTCTATACCCTACACTATATACCCTACACTCTACTCCCTACACTCTACACCCTACAGTCTATACCCTACACTCTACACTCTATACCTTACACTCTATAACATACACTCTATACCCTACACTCTATACCCTACACTCTATACCCTACACTCTATACCCTACACTCTACACCCTACACTCTATACCATACACTCTACACCCTACACTCTATACCATACACTCTACACCATACACTCTATAGCATACACTATATACCCTACACTATACATTCTATGCCCTACACTCTATACCCTACACTATACACTCTATACCCTACAATCTACACTTTATACCCTACACTCTATTCCCTACACTCTATACCCTACACTCTATACCCTACACTCTACAACCTGCACTCTACAACCTGCAATCTATACCCTACACTCTATACCCTACACTCTATATCCTACACTCTATACCCTACACTCTAAACTCTATACCCTACGCTCTATACCCTACACTCTATAACATACACTCTATACCCTACACTCTATACCATACACTCTACACCATACACTCTACACCATACACTCTACACCATACACTCTACACCATACACTCTATAGCATACACTCTATACCCTACACGATACACTCTATACCCTACACTCTATACCCTACACTCTATACCCTACACTCTATACCCTACACTATACACTCTATACCCTACACTCTACAACCTGCACTCTATACCCTACACTCTACACCCTACACTCTATACCCTACATTCTATACCCTACACTCTACACTCTTTACCCTACACTCTATACCCTACACTCTATACCCTACACTCTAAACTCTATACCCTACACTCTACACTCTATACCCTACACTCTATAACATACACTCTATACCCTACACTCTATAACATACACTCTATACCCTACACTCTACACCCAACTCTCTAATCCCTACACTATATACCCTACACTCTACACTCTATACCTTACACTCTAATCCCTACACTCTACACTCTATACCCTACACTCTATACCCTACACTCTACATCCTACACTCTACACCCTACTCTCTAAACCCTACACTCTAATCCCTACACTCTAATCCCTACACCCTACACTCTATACCCTACACTCTATACCCTACACTCTATACCCTACACCCTACACTCTATAGCCTACACTCTATACCCTACAGTATATACCCTACACTCTATACCCTACACTCTACACCTTACACTCTACACTCTATACCCTACACTCTATACCCTACACTCTATACCGTACACTCTATACCCTACACTCTACACTCTATACCCTACACTCTATACGCCACACTCTATACCCTACAGTCTACACTCTATACCATACACTCTACACTCTATACCCTACACTCTACACCCTACACTCTATACCCTACACTCTACACTCTATACCCTACACTCTATAGTCTACACTCTACACTCTACACTCTATACCCTACACTCTATACCCTACACTCTATACCCTACACTCTATACCCTACACTCTACACTCTATACCCTACACTCTATAGCCTACACTCTACACCCTACACTCTATACCCTGCACTCTATACCCTGCACTCTATACCCTACACTCTACACTCTATACCCTACACTCTACTCCCTACACCCTACAGTCTATACTCTACACTCTACACTCTATACCTTACACTCTACAATCTATTCCCTACACTCTATACCCTTCACTCTATACCCTACATTCTATACCCTACACTCTACACTCTATACCCTACACTCTATACCCTACACTCTATACCCTACACTATACACTCTATACCCTACACTCTATACGCCACACTCTATACCCTACAGTCTATACCCTACACTCTATACCCTACACTCTACACCCTACACTCTATACCCTACACTCTACACTCTATACCCTACACTCTATAGCCTACACTCTACACTCTACATTCTATACCCTACACTCTATACCCTACACTCCATACCCTACACTCTATACCCTACACTCTACACTCTATACCCTACACTCTATAGCCTACACTCTACACCCTACACTCTATACCCTACACTCTACACTCTATACCCTACACTCTACTCCCTACACCCTACAGTCTATACCCTACACTCTACACTCTATACCTTACACTCTACACTCTATTCTCTACACTCTATACCCTACACTCTATACCCTACATTCTATACCCTACACTCTACACTCTATACCCTACACTCTATACCCTACACTCTATACCCTACACTCTACACCCAACTCTCTAATCCCTACACTATATACCCTACACTCTACACTCTATACCTTACACTCTAATCCCTACACTCTACACTCTATACCCTACACTCTATACCCTACACTCTACACCCTACACTCTACACCCTACTCTCTAAACCCTAAACTCTAATCCCTACACTCTAATCCCTACACCCTACACTCTATACCCTACACTCTATACCCTACACTCTATACCCTACACCCTACACTCTATAGCCTACACTCTATACCCTACAGTATATACCCTACACTCTATACCCTACACTCTACACCTTACACTCTACACTCTATACCCTACACTCTATACCCTACACTCTATACCGTACACTCTATACCCTACACTCTACACTCTATACCCTACACTCTATACGCCACACTCTATACCCTACAGTCTACACTCTATACCATACACTCTACACTCTACACTCTATACCCTACACTCTACACCCTACACTCTATACCCTACACTCTACACTCTATACCCTACACTCTATAGTCTACACTCTACACTCTACACTCTATACCCTACACTCTATACCCTACACTCTATACCCTACACTCTATACCCTACACTCTACACTCTATACCTTACACTCTATAGCCTACACTCTACACCCTACACTCTATACCCTGCACTCTATACCCTACACTCTACACTCTATCCCCTACACTCTACTTCCTACACCCTACAGTCTATACTCTACACTCTACACTCTATACCTTACACTCTACACTCTATTCCCTACACTCTATACCCTACACTCTATACCCTACATTCTATACCCTACACTCTACACTCTATACCCTACACTCTATACCCTACACTCTATACCCTACACTCTACACTCTATACCCTACACTCTATACGCCACACTCTATACCCTACAGTCTATACCCTACACTCTATACCCTACACTCTACACCCTACACTCTATACCCTACACTCTACACTCTATACCCTACACTCTATAGCCTACACTCTACACTCTACATTCTATACCCTACACTCTATACCCTACACTCTGTACCCTACACTCTATACCCTACACTCTACACTCTATACCCTACACTCTATAGCCTACACTCTACACCCTACACTCTATACCCTACACTCTACAATCTATACCCTACACTCTACTCCCTACACCCTACAGTCTATACCCTACACTCTACACTCTATACCTTACACTCTACACTCTATTCCCTACACTCTATACCCTACACTCTATACCCTACATTCTATACCCTACACTCTACACTCTATACCCTACACTCTATACCCTACACTCTATACCCTACACTCTACACTCTATACCCTACACTCTATGCGCCACACTCTATACCCTACAGTCTATACCCTACACTCTATACCCTACACTCTATACCATACACTCTACACTCTACACTCTATACCCTACACTCTATACCCTACACTCTATACCCTACACCCTACACTCTATACCCTACACTCTATACCCTACACTCTACACTCTACACCCTACACTCTACACCCTACACTCTATACCCTATACCCTACACTTTATACCCTACACTCTATACCCTACACTCTATACCCTACACTCTATACCCTACACTATACACTCTATACCCTACACTCTACACTTTATACCCTACACTCTATACCCTACACTCTATACCCTGCACTCTACACCCTGCACTCTACACCCAACACTCTAAACCCTACACTCTACACTCTATACCCTACGCTCTATACCCTACACTCTACACTCTATACCCTACACTCTATAGCCTACACTCTATACCCTACAGTTTATACCCTACACTCTATACCCTACACTCTACACCTTACACTCTACACTCTATTCCCTACACTCTATACCCTACACTCTATACCCTACACTCTACACCCAACACTCTATACCCTACACTCTACACCCTACACTCTATACCCTACACTCTATAGCCTACACTCTATACCCTACACTCTAATCCCTACACTCTACACTCTATACCCTACACTCTATACCATACACTCTATACCCTACACTCTATACCCTACACTCTATACCCTGCACTCTACACCCTGCACTCTACACCCAACACTCTAAACCCTACACTCTACACTCTATACCCTACACTCTATACCCTACACTCTACACTCTATACCCTACACTCTATAGCCTACACTCTATACCCTACATTTTATACCCTACACTCTATACCCTACACCCTACACTCTATACCCTACACTCTACACTCTATATCTTACACTCTATACCCTGCACTCTACACCCTGCACTCTACACCCAACACTCTATAACCTACACTCTACACCCTACACTCTATACCCTACACTCTATAGCCTACACTCTATACCCTACACTCTAATCCCTACACTCTACACTCTATACCCTACACTCTATACCATATACTCTATACCCTACACTCTATACCATACATTCTATACCATACACTTTATACCCTACACTCTATACCCTACACTCTACACCCTACACTCTATACCTTACACTCTATACCCTACACTCTATACTCTACACTCTAAACTCTATACCCTACACTCTACACTCTATACCCTACACTCTATAACATACACTCTATACCCTACACTCTATACCCTACACTCTATACCATACACTCTACACTCTAAACCCTACACTCTATACCATACACTCTACACCATACACTCTATAGCATACACTCTATACCCTACACTCTACACTCTATACCCTACACTCTATACCCTACACTCTATACCCTACACTATACACTCTATACCCTACACTCTACACTTTATACCCTACTCTCTATACCCTACACTCTATACCCTACACTCTACAACCTGCACTCTATACCCTACACTCTACACTCTATACCCTACACTCTATACCCTACACTCTATACTCTACACTCTATACCCTACACTCTATAACCTACACTCTACACCCTACAGTCTATACCCTACACTCTACACTCTATACCTTACACTCTACACTCTATTCCCTACACTCTATAGCATACACTCTATACCCTACACTCTACACTCTATACCCTACACTCTATACCCTACACTATACACTCTATACCCTACACTCTACACTTTATACCCTACTCTCTATACCCTACACTCTATACCCTACACTCTACAACCTGCACTCTATACCCTACACTCTATACCCTACACTCTACACTCTATACCCTACACTCTATACCCTACACTCTATACCCTACACTCTATACCCTACACTCTATACCCTACACTCTACACTCTATACCCTACACTCTATAGCCTACACTCTACACTTTACTCTATACCCTACACTCTATACCCTACACTCTAATCCCTACACTCTAATCCCTACAGTCTACACTCTATACCCTACACTCTATACCCTACACTCTAATCCCTACACTCTACACTCTATACCCTACACTCTATACCCTACACTCTATACCCTACACTCTACACCCTACACTCTACACCCTACACTCTAATCCCTACACTCTAATCCCTACACTCTAATCCCTACACCCTACACTCTATACCCTACACTCTATACCCTACACTCTATACCCTACACCCTACACTCTATACCCTACACTCTACACCCTACACTCTACACCCTACACTCTATACCCTACACTCTACACCCTGCACTCTGTACCCTACACTCTACACTCTTTACCCTACACTCTATACCCTACACTCTATACCCTACACTCTACCCTACACTCTATACCCTACACCCTACGCTCTATACGCTACACTCTATAACCTACACTCTATACCCTACACTCTATACCCTACACTCTATACCCTACACTCTATACCCTACACTCTACACTCTATACCATACACTCTATACCATACAATCTATACACTACACTCTATACCCTAAACTCTACACTCTATACCCTACACTCTATCACATACACTCTATACACTACACTCTATATCTTACACTCTATACCCTACACTTTGCACTCTACACCCTACACTCTACACTCTACATTCTATACCCTACACTCTATACTCCACACTCTATACCCTACACTCTATACCCTACACTCTATACCCTACACTCTACACTATATACTCTACACTCTATAGCCTACACTCTATACCCTACACTCTATACCCTACACTCTATACCCTACACTCTATACCCTACACTCTACCCTACACTCTATACCCTACACCCTACGCTCTATACGCTACACTCTATAACCTACACTCTATACCCTACACTCTATACCCTACACTCTATACCCTACACTCTATACCCTACACTCTACACTCTATACCATACACTCTATACCATACAATATATACACTACACTCTATACCCTAAACTCTACACTCTATACCCTACACTCTATAACATACACTCTATACACTACACTCTATATCTTACACTCTATACCCTACACTTTGCACTCTACACCCTACACTCTACACTCTACATTCTATACCCTACACTCTATACTCCACACTCTATACCCTACACTCTATACCCTACACTCTATACCCTACACTCTACACTATATACTCTACACTCTATAGCCTACACTCTATACCCTACACTCTATACCCTACACTCTATACCCTACACTCTATACCCTACACCCTATACCATACACTCTATACCCTACACTCTACAACCTGCACTCTATACCCTACACTCTACACTCTATACCCTACACTCTACACCCTGCACTCTGTACCCTACACTCTACACTCTTTACCCTACACTCTATACCCTACACTCTATACCCTACACTCTATACCCTATACTCTATACCCTACACTCTACACTTTATACCCTACACTCTATACCATACACTCTATACCCTACACTCTACACTTTATGCCCTACACTCTATACCATACACTCTATACCCTACACTATACACTCTATACCCTACACTCTACACTGTATACCATACACTCTATGCCCCACACTCTCTACCCTAAACTCTACACTCTATACCCTGCACTCTACACCCTACACTCTATACCCTACACTCTATACCCTACACTCTATACCCTACACTCTATACCCTACACTCTACACTCTATACCCTACACTCTATACCATACACTCTACACCCTACACTCTACACCCTACACTCTACACCCTACACTCTACACCCTACACTCTACACCCTACACTCTATACCCTACACTCTATACCCTACACTATACACTCTATACCCTACACTCTACACTCTACACTGTATACCATACACTCTATGCCCCACACTCTATACCCTAAACTCTACACTCTATATCCTACACTCTACACCCTAAGCTCTATACCCTACACTCTATACCCTACACTCTACACTCTATACCCTACACTCTATACCCTACACTCTATACCATACACTCTACACCCTACACTCTACACCCTACAATCTATACCCTACACTCTATACCCTACACTCTATACCCTACACTCTATACCCTACACTCTACACCCTACACTCTACACCCTACACTCTAATCCCTACACTCTAATCCCTACACTCTAATCCCTACACCCTACACTCTATACCCTACACTCTATACCCTACACTCTATACCCTACACTCTATACCCTACACCCTACACCCTACACTCTACACTCTATACCCTACACTCTACACCCTACACTCTACACCCTACACTCTATACCCTACACTCTACACCCTGCACTCTGTACCCTACACTGTACACTCTTTACCCTACACTCTATACCCTACACTCTATACCCTACACTCTATACCCTACACTCTACCCTACACTCTATACCCTACACCCTACGCTCTATACGCTACACTCTATAACCTACACTCCATACCCTACACTCTATACCCTACACTCTATACCCTACACTCTACACCCTACACTCTATACCCTACACTCTATACCCTACACTCTATACCCTACACTCTACACTCTATACCATACACTCTATACCATACAATCTATACACTACACTCTATACCCTAAACTCTACACTCTATACCCTACACTCTATAACATACACTCTATACACTACACTCTATATCTTACACTCTATACCCTACACTTTGCACTCTACACCCTACACTCTACACTCTACATTCTATACCCTACACTCTATACTCCACACTCTATACCCTACACTCTATACCCTACACTCTATACCCTACACTCTACACTATATACTCTACACTCTATAGCCTACACTCTATACCCTACACTCTATACCCTACACTCTATACCCTACACTCTATACCCTACACTCTATACCCTACACTCTATACCCTACACCCTATACCATACACTCTATACCCTACACTCTACAACCTGCACTCTATACCCTACACTCTATACCCTACACCCTTCACTTTATACCCTACACTCTATACCCTACACTCTATACCCTACACTCTACACCCTACACTCTACACTCTACACTGTATACCCTACACTCTACACCCTGCACTCTGTACCCTACACTCTACACTCTTTACCCTACACTCTATACCCTACACTCTATACCCTACACTCTATACCCTATACTCTATACCCTACACTCTACACTTTATACCCTACACTCTATACCATACAGTCTATACCCTACACTCTACACTTTATACCCTACACTCTATACCATACACTCTATACCCTACACTATACACTCTATACCCTACACTCTACACTGTATACCATACACTCTATGCCCCACACTCTCTACCCTAAACTCTACACTCTATACCCTGCACTCTACACCCTACACTCTATACCCTACACTCTATACCCTACACTCTATACCCTACACTCTATACCCTACACTCTACACTCTATACCCTACACTCTATACCATACACTCTACACCCTACACTCTACACCCTACACTCTACACCCTACACTCTACACCCTACACTCTATACCCTACACTCTATACCCTACACTATACACTCTATACCCTACACTCTACACTCTACACTGTATACCATACACTGTATGCCCCACACTCTATGCCCTAAACTCTACACTCTATATCCTACACTCTACACCCTAAGCTCTATACCCTACACTCTATACCCTACACTCTACACTCTATACCCTACACTCTATACCCTACACTCTATACCATACACTCTACACCCTACACTCTACACCCTACACTCTATACCCTACACTCTATACCCTACACTCTACACTTTATACCCTACACTCTATACCCTACACTCTATACCCTGCACTCTACACCCTGCACTCTACACCCTGCACTCTACACCCAACACTCTATACCCTACACTCTACACCCTACACTCTATACCCTACACTCTACACTCTATACCCTACACTCTATAGCCTACACTCTATACCCTACACTCTATACCCTACACTCTATACCCTACACTCTACACTCTATACCCTACACTCTATACCATACACTCTATACCCTACACTCTATACTATACACTCTATACCATACACTCTATACCCTACACTCTATACCCTACACTCTATACACTACACTCTATACCATACACTCTATACCCTACACTCTATACCCTACACTCTATACCCTACACTCTACACCCTACACTCTATACCCTACACTCTATACCCTACACTCTATACCCTACACTCTAAACTCTATACCCTACACTCTACACTCTACACTCTATATCCTACACTCTATAACATGCACTTTATACCCTACACTCTATACCCTACACTCTATACCCTACACTCTATACCCTACACTCTACACTCTATACCCTACACTCTATACCATACACTCTACACCATACACTCTATAGCATACACTCTATACCCTACAATCTACACTCTATACCCTACACTCTATACCCTACACTCTATACCCTACACTCTACACTTTATACCCTATTCTCTATACCCTACACTCTATACCCTACACTCTACAACGTGCATTCTATACCCTACACTCTATACCCTACACCCTACACTCTATACCCTACACTCTATACCCTACACTCTATACCCTACACTCTACACTCTATACCCTACACTCTATAACATACACTCTATACACTACACTCTATACCTTACACTCTATACCCTACACTTTACATTCTACACCCTACACTCTACACTCTATTCCCTACACTCTATACCCTACACTCTATACCCTACACTCTATACCCTACACTCTATACCCTACACTCTATACCCTACACTCTAATCCCTACACTCTACACTCTATACCCTACACTCTATACCCTACACTCTATACCCTACACTCTACACCCTACACTCTACACCCTACACTCTAATCCCTACACTCTAATCCCTACACCCTACACTCTATAACCTACACTCTATACCCTACACTCTATACCCTACACTCTACACCCTACACTCTACACCCTACACTCTATACCCTACACTCTATACCCTACACTCTATACCCTACACCCTACACTCTACACCCTACACTCTACACCCTACACTCTACACCCTACACTCTACACTCTATACCCTACACTCTACACCCTGCACTCTGTACCCTACACTCTACACTCTTTACCCTACACTCTATACCCTACACTCTATACCCTACACTCTATACCCTACACGCTACACTATATACCTTACACTCTATACCCTACACTCCATACCCTACACTCTAAACTCTATACCCTACACTCTACACTCTATACCCTACACTCTATAACATACACTCTATACCCTACACTCTATACCCTACACTCTATACCCTACACTCTATACCATACACTCTACACCCTACACTCTATGCCATACACTCTACACCATACACTCTATAGCATACACTCTATACCCTACACTATACACTCTATACCCTACACTCTATACCCTACACTATACACTCTATACCCTACACTCTACACTTTATACCCTACACTCTATACCCTACACTCTATACCCTACACTCTACAACCTGCACTCTATACCCTACACTCTATACCCTACACTCTACACTCTATACCCTACACTCTATACCCTACACTCTATACCCTACACTCTACACTGTATACCATACACTCTATGCCCCACACTCTATACCCTAAACTCTACACTCTATACCCTACACTCTACACCCTAAGCTCTATACCATACACTCTATACCCTACACTCTACACTCTGTACCCTACACTCTATACCCTACACTCTATACCCTACACCCTACGCTCTATAAGCTACACTCTATACCCTACACTCTATACCCTACACTCTATAACCTACACTCTATACCTTACACTCTATACCCTACACTCTATACCCTACACTCTATACCCTACACTCTATACCATACACTCTACACTCTATACCCTACACTCTATACCCTACACTCTATACCCTACACTCTATACCCTACACTCTACACTCTATACCATACACTCTATACCATACACTCTATACACTACACTCTATACCCTAAACTCTACACTCTATACCCTACACTCTATAACATACACTCTATACACTACACTCTATACCTTACACTCTATACCCTACACTTTGCAATCTACACCCTACACTCTACACTCTACATTCTATACCCTACACTCTATACCCTACACTCTCTACTCCACACTCTATACCCTACACTCTATACCCTACACTCTATACCCTACACTCTACACCCTACACTCTACACTCTATAGCCTACACTCTATACCCTACACTCTATACCCTACACTCTATACCCTACACTCTATACACTACACTCTACACTTTATACCCTACACTCTATACCATACACTCTATACCCTACACTCTACAACCTGCACTCTATACCCTACACTCTATACCCTACTCTACACTCTATACCCTACACTCTATGCCCTACACTCTTTACCATACACTCTACACTCTATACCCTACACTCTATACCCTACACTCTATACCCTACACTCTATACACTACACTCTACACTTTATACGCTACACTCTATACCATACACTCTATACCCTACACTCTACAACCTGCACTCTATACCCTTCACTCTATACCCTACTCTACACTCTATACCCTACACTCTATGCCCTACACTCTTTACCCTACACTCTACACTCTATACCCTACACTCTACACTTTATACCCTACACTCTATACCATACACTCTATACCCTACACTCCATACCCTACACTCTACACTTTATACCCCACACTCTATACCATACACTCTATACCCTACACTCTACACCTTACACTCTATACCATACATTCTATCCCCTACACTCTACACTCTATACCCTACACTCTACAACCTGCACTCTATACCCTACACTCTATGCCCTACTCTACACTCTATACCCTACACTCTATGCCCTACACTCTTTACCCTACACTCTACACTCTATACCCTACACTCTACACTTTATACCCTACACTCTATACCATACACTCTATACCCTACACTCCATACCCTACACTCTACACTTTATACCCCACACTCTATACCATACACTCTATACCCTACACTCTACACCTTACACTCTATACCATACATTCTATCCCCTACACTCTACACTCTATACCCTACACTCTACACTCTACTCTATACACTACACTTTATACCCTACACTCTACACTCTATACCCTACACTCTACACTCTACACCCTACACTCTATACCCTACACTCTATACCCTACACTCTATACCCTTCACTCTAATCCCTACACTCTATACCCTACACTCTATACCATACACTCTACACCCTACACCCTACACTCTACACCCTACACTCTATACCCTATACCCTACACTCTATACCCTACACTCTATACCCTACACTCTATACCCTACACTATACACTCTATACTCTACACTCTACGCTTTATACCCTACACTCTATGCCCTACACTCTATACCCTACACTCTACACCCTACACTCTAATCCCTACACTCTTATCCCTACACCCTATACTCTATACCCTACACTCTATACCCTACACTCTATACCCTACACTCTACACCCTACACTCTACACTCTACACTCTATACCCTACACTCTATACCCTACACTCTATACCTCACACCCTACACTCTATACCCTACACTCTACACCCTACACTCTATACCCTACACTCTACACCCTGCACTCTGTACCCTACACTCTACACTTTTTACCCTACACTCTATACCCTACACTCTATACCCTACACTCTATACACTACACTCTACACTTTATACCCTACACTCCATACCATACACTCTATACCCTACACTCTACAACCTGCACTCTATACTCTACACTCTATACCCTACACTCTGCACTCTATACCCTACACTCTATACCCTACACTCTTTACCCTACACTCTACACTCTATACCCTACACTCTATACCCTACACTCTACACTTTATACCCTACACTCTATACCATACACTCTATACCCTACACTCCATACCCTAAACTCTACACTTTATACCCCACACTCTATACCATACACTCTATACCCTACACTCTACACCTTACACTCTATACCCTACATTCTATCCGCTACACTCTACACTCTATACCCTACACTCTACACTCTACTCTATACCCTACACTCTATACCAAACACTCTACACTCTATACCCTACACTCTACACTCTACACCCTACACTCTATACCCTACACTCTATACCCTACACTCTATACCCTACACTCTAATCCCTACACTCTATACCCTACACTTTATACCATACACTCTACACCCTACACCCTACACTCTACACCCTACACTCTATACCCTATACCCTAGACTCTATACCCTACACTCTATACCCTACATTCTATACCCTACACTATACACTCTATACCCTACACTCTACGCTTTATACCCTACACTCTATACCCTACACTCTATACCCTATACTCTATACCCTACACACTACACCCTACACTCTACACCCTACACTCTAATCCCTACACTCTAATCCCTACACCCTACACTCTATACCCTACACTCTATACCCTACAATCTACACCCTACACTCTACACTCTACACTCTATACCCTACACTCTATACCCTACACTCTATACCCTACACCCTACACTCTACACCCTACACTCTATACCCTACACTCTATACCCTGCACTCTATACCCTACACTCTACACTCTATACCTTACACTCTATACCCTACACTCTATACCCTACACTCTAAACTCTATACCCTACACTCTACACTCTATACCCTACACTCTATAACGTACACTCTATACCCTACACTCTATACCCTACACTCTATACCCTACACTCTACACCCTACACTCTATAGCCTATACTCTATACCCTACACTCCAATCCCTACACTCTACACTCTATACCCTACACCCTACACTCTACACCCTACACTCTACACTCTATACCCTACACTCTACACCCTACACCCTACACTCTATACCCTACACTCTACAACCTGCACTCTGTACCCTACACTCTACACTCTTTACCCTACACTCTATACCCTACACTCTACAACCTGCACTCTATACCCTACACTCTATACCCTACACTCTATACCCTACACTCTATACCCTACACTCTACACCCTACACTCTAATCCCTACACTCTAATCCCTACACTCTAATCCCTACACCCTATACCCTACACTCTATACCCTACACTCTATACCCTACACTTTATACCCTACACCCTACACTCTACACCCTACACTCTACACTCAATACCCTACACTCTACACCCTACACTCTACACCCTACACTCTACACTCTATACCCTACACTCTACACCCTGCACTCTGTACCCTACACTCTACACTCTTTACCCTACACTCTATACACTACACTCTATACCCTACACTCTATACCCTACACTCTAAACTCTATACCCTACACTCTACACTCTATACCCTACACTCTATAACATACACTCTATACCCTACACTCTATACCCTACACTCTACACCCTACACTCTATACCATACACTCTACACCATACACTCTATAGCATACACTCTATACCCTACACTATACACTCTATACCCTACACTCTATACCCTACACTCTATACCCTACACTATACACTCTATACCCTACACTCTACACTTTATACCCTACACTCTATACCCTACACTCTATACCCTACACTCTATACCCTACACTCTATACCCTACACTCTACAACCTGCACTCTACAACCTGCAATCTATACCCTACACTCTATACCCTACACTCTACACTCTATACCCTACACTCTATACCCTACACTCTATACCCTACACTCTATACCCTACACTCTATACCCTACACTCTATACCCTACACTCTACAACCTGCACTATACAACCTGCAATCTATACCCTACACTCTATAGCCTACACTCTACACCCTACACTCTATACCCTGCACTCTATACCCTACACTCTACACTCTATACCCTACACTCTACTCCCTACACTCTACACCCTACCGTCTATACCCTACACTCTACACTCTATACCTTACACTCTACACTCTATTCCCTACACTCTCTACCCTACACTCTATACCCTACATTCTATACCCTACACTCTACACTCTATACCCTACACTCTATACCCTACACTCCATACCGTACACTCTATACCCTACACTCTACACTCTATACCCTACACTCTTTACGCCACACTCTATACCCTACAGTCTATACCCTACACTCTATACCCTACACTCTACACTCTATACCATACACTCTACACTCTATACCCTACACTCTATCCCCTACACTCTATACCCTACACCCTACACTCTATACCCTACACTCTATACCCTACACTCAACACCCTACACTCTACACCCTACACCCTACACTCTATACCCTATACCCTACACTCTATACCCTACACTCTATACCCTACACTCTATACCCTACACTCTATACCCTACACTATACACTCTATACCCTACACTCTACACTTTATACCCTACACTCTATACCCTACACTCTATACCCTGCACTCTACACCCTGCACTCTACACCCAACACTCTAAACCCTACACTCTATACCCTATACTCTATACCCTACACTTTACACTCTATACCCTACACTCTATAGCCTACACTCTATACCCTACAGTATATACCCTACACTCTATACCCTACACTCTACACCTTACACTCTACACTCTATTCCCTACACTCTATACCCTACACTCTATACCCTACACTCTATACCCTACACTCTACACTCTATACCCTACACCCTACACTCTATACCCTACACTCTACACTCTATATCCTACACTCTATACCCTGCACTCTACACCCTGCACTCTACACCCAACACTCTATACCCTACACTCTACACCCTACACTCTATACCCTACACTCGATAACTTACACTCTACACTCTATACCATACACTCTACACCCTACACTCTAATCCCTACACTCTACACTCTATACCCTACACTCTATACCATACACTCTATACCCTACACTCTATATCATACACTCTATACCATACACTCTATACCCTACACTCTATACCCTACACTCTATACCCTACACTCTATACCCTACACTCTACACTCCATACCATACACTCTATACCATACAATCTATACACTACACTCTATACCCTAAACTCTACACTCTATACCCTACACTCTATAACATACACTCTATACACTACACTCTATATCTTACACTCTATACCCTACACTTTGCACTCTACACCCTACACTCTACACTCTACATTCTATACCCTACACTCTATACTCCACACTCTATACCCTACACTCTATACCCTACACTCTATACCCTACACTCTACACTATATACTCTACACTCTGTAGCCTACACTCTATACCCTACACTCTATACCCTACACTCTATACCCTACACTCTATACCCTACACTCTATACCCTACACTCTATACCCTACACCCTATACCATACACTCTATACCCTACACTCTACAACCTGCACTCTATACCCTACACTCTATACCCTACACCCTTCACTTTATACCCTACACTCTATACCCTACACTCTATACCCTACACTCTACACCCTACACTCTACACTCTACACTCTATACCCTACACTCTACACCCTGCACTCTGTACCCTACACTCTACACTCTTTACCCTACACTCTATACCCTACACTCTATACCCTACACTCTATACCCTATACTCTATACCCTACACTCTACACTTTATACCCTACACTCTATACCATACAGTCTATACCCTACACTCTACACTTTATACCCTACACTCTATACCATACACTCTATACCCTACACTATACACTCTATACCCTACACTCTACACTGTATACCATACACTCTATGCCCCACACTCTCTACCCTAAACTCTACACTCTATACCCTGCACTCTACACCCTACACTCTATACCCTACACTCTATACCCTACACTCTATACCCTACACTCTATACCCTACACTCTACACTCTATACCCTACACTCTATACCATACACTCTACACCCTACACTCTACACCCTACACTCTACACCCTACACTCTACACCCTACACTCTATACCCTACACTCTATACCCTACACTATACACTCTATACCCTACACTCTACACTCTACACTGTATACCATACACTGTATGCCCCACACTCTATGCCCTAAACTCTACACTCTATATCCTACACTCTACACCCTAAGCTCTATACCCTACACTCTATACCCTACACTCTACACTCTATACCCTACACTCTATACCCTACACTCTATACAATACACTCTACACCCTACACTCTACACCCTACACTCTATACCCTACACTCTATACCCTACACTCTACACTTTATACCCTACACTCTATACCCTACACTCTATACCCTGCACTCTACACCCTGCACTCTACACCCTGCACTCTACACCCAACACTCTATACCCTACACTCTACACCCTACACTCTATACCCTACACTCTACACTCTATACCCTACACTCTATAGCCTACACTCTATACCCTACACTCTATACCCTACACTCTATACCCTACACTCTACACTCTATACCCTACACTCTATACCATACACTCTATACCCTACACTCTATACTATACACTCTATACCATACACTCTATACCCTACACTCTATACCCTACACTCTATACACTACACTCTATACCATACACTCTATACCCTACACTCTATACCCTACACTCTATACCCTACACTCTACACCCTACACTCTATACCCTACACTCTATACCCTACACTCTATACCCTACACTCTAAACTCTATACCCTACACTCTACACTCTACACTCTATATCCTACACTCTATAACATGCACTTTATACCCTACACTCTATACCCTACACTCTATACCCTACACTCTATACCCTACACTCTACACTCTATACCCTACACTCTATACCATACACTCTACACCATACACTCTATAGCATACACTCTATACCCTACAATCTACACTCTATACCCTACACTCTATACCCTACACTCTATACCCTACACTCTACACTTTATACCCTATTCTCTATACCCTACACTCTATACCCTACACTCTACAACGTGCATTCTATACCCTACACTCTATACCCTACACCCTACACTCTATACCCTACACTCTATACCCTACACTCTATACCCTACACTCTATACCCTACACTCTACACTCTATACCCTACACTCTATAACATACACTCTATACACTACACTCTATACCTTACACTCTATACCCTACACTTTACATTCTACACCCTACACTCTACACTCTATTCCCTACACTCTATACCCTACACTCTATACCCTACACTCTATACCCTACACTCTATACCCTACACTCTATACCCTACACTCTAATCCCTACACTCTACACTCTATACCCTACACTCTATACCCTACACTCTATACCCTACACTCTACACCCTACACTCTACACCCTACACTCTAATCCCTACACTCTAATCCCTACACCCTACACTCTATAACCTACACTCTATACCCTACACTCTATACCCTACACTCTACACCCTACACTCTACACCCTACACTCTATACCCTACACTCTATACCCTACACTCTATACCCTACACCCTACACTCTACACCCTACACTCTACACCCTACACTCTACACCCTACACTCTACACTCTATACCCTACACTCTACACCCTGCACTCTGTACCCTACACTCTACACTCTTTACCCTACACTCTATACCCTACACTCTATACCCTACACTCTATACCCTACACGCTACACTATATACCTTACACTCTATACCCTACACTCCATACCCTACACTCTAAACTCTATACCCTACACTCTACACTCTATACCCTACACTCTATAACATACACTCTATACCCTACACTCTATACCCTACACTCTATACCCTACACTCTATACCATACACTCTACACCCTACACTCTATGCCATACACTCTACACCATACACTCTATAGCATACACTCTATACCCTACACTATACACTCTATACCCTACACTCTATACCCTACACTATACACTCTATACCCTACACTCTACACTTTATACCCTACACTCTATACCCTACACTCTATACCCTACACTCTACAACCTGCACTCTATACCCTACACTCTATACCCTACACTCTACACTCTATACCCTACACTCTATACCCTACACTCTATACCCTACACTCTACACTGTATACCATACACTCTATGCCCCACACTCTATACCCTAAACTCTACACTCTATACCCTACACTCTACACCCTAAGCTCTATACCATACACTCTATACCCTACACTCTACACTCTGTACCCTACACTCTATACCCTACACTCTATACCCTACACCCTACGCTCTATAAGCTACACTCTATACCCTACACTCTATACCCTACACTCTATAACCTACACTCTATACCTTACACTCTATACCCTACACTCTATACCCTACACTCTATACCCTACACTCTATACCATACACTCTACACTCTATACCCTACACTTTATACCCTACACTCTATACCCTACACTCTATACCCTACACTCTACACTCTATACCATACACTCTATACCATACACTCTATACACTACACTCTATACCCTAAACTCTACACTCTATACCCTACACTCTATAACATACACTCTATACACTACACTCTATACCTTACACTCTATACCCTACACTTTGCACTCTACACCCTACACTCTACACTCTACATTCTATACCCTACACTCTATACCCTACACTCTCTACTCCACACTCTATACCCTACACTCTATACCCTACACTCTATACCCTACACTCTACACCCTACACTCTACACTCTATAGCCTACACTCTATACCCTACACTCTATACCCTACACTCTATACCCTACACTCTATACACTACACTCTACACTTTATACCCTACACTCTATACCATACACTCTATACCCTACACTCTACAACCTGCACTCTATACCCTACACTCTATACCCTACTCTACACTCTATACCCTACACTCTATGCCCTACACTCTTTACCATACACTCTACACTCTATACCCTACACTCTATACCCTACACTCTACACTCTATACCCTACACTCTTTACGCCACACTCTATACCCTACAGTCTATACCCTACACTCTATACCCTACACTCTACACTCTATACCATACACTCTACACTCTATACCCTACACTCTATCCCCTACACTCTATACCCTACACCCTACACTCTATACCCTACACTCTATACCCTACACTCAACACCCTACACTCTACACCCTACACCCTACACTCTATACCCTATACCCTACACTCTATACCCTACACTCTATACCCTACACTCTATACCCTACACTCTATACCCTACACTATACACTCTATACCCTACACTCTACACTTTATACCCTACACTCTATACCCTACACTCTATACCCTGCACTCTACACCCTGCACTCTACACCCAACACTCTAAACCCTACACTCTATACCCTATACTCTATACCCTACACTTTACACTCTATACCCTACACTCTATAGCCTACACTCTATACCCTACAGTATATACCCTACACTCTATACCCTACACTCTACACCTTACACTCTACACTCTATTCCCTACACTCTATACCCTACACTCTATACCCTACACTCTATACCCTACACTCTACACTCTATACCCTACACCCTACACTCTATACCCTACACTCTACACTCTATATCCTACACTCTATACCCTGCACTCTACACCCTGCACTCTACACCCAACACTCTATACCCTACACTCTACACCCTACACTCTATACCCTACACTCGATAACTTACACTCTACACTCTATACCATACACTCTACACCCTACACTCTAATCCCTACACTCTACACTCTATACCCTACACTCTATACCATACACTCTATACCCTACACTCTATACCATACACTCTATACCATACACTCTATACCCTACACTCTATACCCTACACTCTATACCCTACACTCTATACCCTACACTCTACACTCCATACCATACACTCTATACCATACAATCTATACACTACACTCTATACCCTAAACTCTACACTCTATACCCTACACTCTATAACATACACTCTATACACTACACTCTATATCTTACACTCTATACCCTACACTTTGCACTCTACACCCTACACTCTACACTCTACATTCTATACCCTACACTCTATACTCCACACTCTATACCCTACACTCTATACCCTACACTCTATACCCTACACTCTACACTATATACTCTACACTCTGTAGCCTACACTCTATACCCTACACTCTATACCCTACACTCTATACCCTACACTCTATACCCTACACTCTATACCCTACACTCTATACCCTACACCCTATACCATACACTCTATACCCTACACTTATAGTGTAGGGTATAAAGTGTAGGGTATAGAGTGTAGGGTATAGAGTGTAGGGTATAGAGTGTAGGGTATAAAGTGTAGAGTGTAGGGTATAGAGTGTAGGGTATAGAGTGTAGGTTATAGAGTGTAGCGTATAGAGCGTAGGGTGTAGGGTATAGAGTGTAGGGTATAGAGTGTAGGGTATAGAGTGTAGGGTATAGAGTGTATGGTATAGAGCTTAGGGTGTAGAGTGTAGGGTATAGAATGTAGAGTTTATGGTAGAGTGTGGGGCATAGAGTGTATGGTATACAGTGTAGAGTGTAGGGTATAGAGTGTATAGTGTAGGGTATAGAGTGTAGGGTATAGAGTGTATGGTATAGAGTATTGGGTATAAAGTGTAGAGTGTAGGGTATAGAGTGTATGGTATAGAGTGTAGGGTATAAAGTGTAATTGTAGGGTATAGAGTGTAGGGTATAGAGTGTAGGCTATAGAGTGTAGAGTTTAGAGTGTAGGGTATAGAATGTAGAGTGTAGGGTGTAGAGTGTAAAGTGTAGGGTATAGAGTGTAGGATATAGAGTGTAGAGTGTAGGGTATAGAGTGTAGGGTATACAGTGTATGGTATAGAGTGTAGGGTATAGAGTGTAGAGTGTAGGGTATAGAGTGTAGGGTATAGAGTGTAGGGTATAGAGTGTAGGGTATAGATTGTAGGGTATAGGGTATAGAGTGTATGGTGTAGAGTGTAGGGTATAGAGTGTAGGGTGTAGGGTGTAGAGTGTGGGGTGTAGAGTGGTGTAGAGTGTAGGATTTAGAGTGTATGGTATAGAGTGTAGGGTATAGAGTATAGTGTGTATGGTATAGAGTGTAGTGTATAGAGTGTAGGGTATAGGGTATAGAGTGTAGGGTATAGAGTGTAGGGTATAGAGTGTAGGGTATAGAGTGTAGAGTGTAGGGTATAGAGTGTAACATAGTAACATAGTAACATAGTTAGTAAGGCCGAAAAAAGACATTTGTCCATCCAGTTCAGCCTATATTCCATTATAATAAATACCCAGATCTACGTCCTTCTACAGAACCTAATAATTGTATGATACAATATTGTTCTGCTCCAGGAAGACATCCAGGCCTCTCTTGAACCCCTCGACTGAGTTCGCCATCACCACCTCCTCAGGCAAGCAATTCCAGATTTTCACTGCCCTAACAGTAAAGAATCCTCTTCTATGTTGGTGGAAAAACCTTCTCTCCTCCAGACGCAAAGAATGCCCCCTTGTGCCCGTCACCTTCCTTGGTATAAACAGATCCTCAGCGAGATATTTGTATTGTCCCCTTATATACTTATACATGGTTATTAGATCGCCCCTCAGTCGTCTTTTTTCTAGACTAAATAATCCTAATTTCGCTAATCTATCTGGGTATTGTAGTTCTCCCATCCCCTTTATTAATTTTGTTGCCCTCCTTTGTACTCTCTCTAGTTCCATTATATCCTTCCTGAGCACCGGTGCCCAAAACTGGACACAGTACTCCATGTGCGGTCTAACTAGGGATTTGTACAGAGGCAGTATAATGCTGTCATCATGTGTATCCAGACCTCTTTTAATGCACCCCATGATCCTGTTTGCCTTGGCAGCTGCTGCCTGGCACTGGCTGCTCCAGGTAAGTTTATCATTAACTAGGATCCCCAAGTCCTTCTCCCTGTCAGATTTACCCAGTGGTTTCCCGTTCAGTGTGTAATGGTGATATTTATTCCCTCTTCCCATGTGTATAACCTTACATTTATCATTGTTAAACCTCATCTGCCACCTTTCAGCCCAAGTTTCCAACTTATCCAGATCCATCTGTAGCAGAATACTATCTTCTCTTGTATTAACTGCTTTACATAGTTTTGTATCATCTGCAAATATCGATATTTTACTGTGTAAACCTTCTACCAGATCATTAATGAATATGTTGAAGACAACAGGTCCCAATACTGACCCCTGCGGTACCCCACTGGTCACAGCGACCCAGTTAGAGACTATACCATTTATAACCACTCTCTGCTTTCTATCACTAAGCCAGTTACTAACCCATTTACACACATTTTCCCCCAGACCAAGCATTCTCATTTTGTGTACCAACCTCTTGTGCGGCACGGTATCAAACGCTTTGGAAAAATCGAGATATACCACGTCCAATGACTCACCGTGGTCCAGCCTATAGCTTACCTCTTCATAAAAACTGATTAGATTGGTTTGACAGGAGCGATTTCTCATAAACCCATGCTGATATGGAGTTAAACAGTTATTCTCAGTGAGATAATCCAGAATAACATCCCTCAGAAACCCTTCAAATATTTTACCAACAGTAGAGGTTAGACTTACTGGCCTATAATTTCCAGGTTCACTTTTAGAGCCCTTTTTGAATATTGGCACCACATTTGCTATGCGCCAATCCTGCGGAACAGACCCTGTCGCTATAGAGTCACTAAAAATAAGAAATAATGGTTTATCTATTACATTACTTAGTTCTCTTAGTACTCGTGGGTGTATGCCATCCGGACCCGGAGATTTATCTATTTTAATCTTATTTAGCCGGTTTCGCACCTCTTCTTGGGTTAGATTGGTGACCCTTAATATAGGGTTTTCATTGTTTCTTGGGATTTCACCTAGCATTTCATTTTCCACCGTGAATACCGTGGAGAAGAAGGTGTTTAATATGTTAGCTTTTTCCTCGTCATCTACAACCATTCTTTCCTCACTATTTTTTAAGGGGCCTACATTTTCAGTTTTTATTCTTTTACTATTGATATAGTTGAAGAACAGTTTGGGATTAGTTTTACTCTCCTTAGCAATGTGCTTCTCTGTTTCCTTTTTGGCAGCTTTAATTAGTTTTTTAGATAAAGTATTTTTCTCCCTATAGTTTTTTAGAGCTTCAATGGTGCCATCCTGCTTTAGTAGTGCAAATGCTTTCTTTTTACTGTTAATTGCCTGTCTTACTTCTTTGTTTAGCCACATTGGGTTTTTCCTATTTCTAGTCCTTTTATTCCCACAAGGTATAAACCGCTTACACTGCCTATTTAGGATGTTCTTAAACATTTCCCATTTATTATCTGTATTCTCATTTCTGAGGATATTGTCCCAGTCTACCAGATTAAGGGCATCTCTAAGCTGTTCAAACTTTGCCTTCCTAAAGTTCAATGTTTTAGTGTAGTGTAGTGTAGTGTAGTGTAGGGTGTAGAGTGTAGGGTATAGAGTGTAGGGTATAGAGTATATGGTATAGAGTGTATGGTATAGAGTATAGGGTATAGAGTGTAGGGTATAGAGTGTAGAGTGTAGGGTATAGAGTGTAGGGTATAGAGTGTAGGGTATAGAGTGTAGAGTGTAGGGTATAGAGTGTATGGTATAGAGTGTAGGGTATAGAGTGTAGAGTGTAGGGTATAGAGTGTAGAGTGTAGGGTATAGAGTGTAGAGTGTAGGGTATAGAGTGTATGGTATAGAGTTTAGGGTGTAGAGTGTAGGGTATGGAGTGTAGAGTTTAGGGTATAGAGTGTGGGGCATAGAGTGTATGGTATACAGTGTAGAGTGTAGAGTGTAGGGTATAGAGTGTAGCGTATAGAGCGTAGGGTGTAGGGTATAGAGTGTAGGGTATAGAGTGTAGAGTGTAGGGTATAGAGTGCAGGGTATAGAGCTTAGGGTGTAGAGTGTAGGGTATAGAGTGTAGAGTTTAGGGTATAGAGTGTGGGGCATAGAGTGTATGGTATACAGTGTAGAGTGTAGGGTATAGAGTGTATAGTGTAGGGTATAGAGTGTAGCGTATAGAGCGTAGGGTGTAGGGTATAGAGTGTAGGGTATAGAGTGTAGGGTATAGAGTGTAGGGTATAGAGTGTAGGGTATAGAGCTTAGGGTGTAGAGTGTAGGGTATAGAGTGTAGAGTTTAGGGTATAGAGTGTAGGGTATAGAGTGTAGGTTATAGAGTGTAGCGTATAGAGCGTAGGGTGTAGGGTATAGACTGTAGGGTATAGAGTGTAGGGTATAGAGTGTAGGGTATAGAGTGTAGGGTATAGAGTGTATGGTATAGAGTGTAGGGTATAAAGTGTAGAGTGTAAGGTATAGAGTGTAGGGTATAGAGTGTAGGTTATAGAGTGTAGCGTATAGAGCGTAGGGTGTAGGGTATAGAGTGTAGGGTATAGAGTGTAGGGTATAGAGTGTAGGGTATAGAGAGTATGGTATAGAGCTTAGGGTGTAGAGTGTAGGATATAGAATGTAGAGTTTAGGGTAGAGAGTGTGGGGCATAGAGTGTATGGTATACAGTGTAGAGTGTAGGGTATAGAGTGTATAGTGTAGGGTATAGAGTGTAGGGTATAGAGTGTATGGTATAGAGTGTAGGGTATAAAGTGTAGAGTGTAGGGTATAGAGTGTATGGTATAGAGTGTAGGGTATAAAGTGTAGAGTGTAGGGTATAGAGTGTAGGGTATAGAGTGTAGGCTATAGAGTGTAGAGTTTAGAGTGTAGGGTATAGAATGTAGAGTGTAGGGTGTAGAGTGTAAAGTGTAGGGTATAGAGTGTAGGATATAGAGTGTAGAGTGTAGGGTATAGAGTGTAGGGTATACAGTGTATGGTATAGAGTGTAGGGTATAGAGTGTAGAGTGTAGGGTATAGAGTGTAGGGTATAGAGTGTAGGGTATAGAGTGAAGGGTATAGATTGTAGGGTATAGGGTATAGGGTATAGAGTGTATGGTGTAGAGTGTAGGGTATAGAGTGTAGGGTGTAGGGTGTAGAGTGTGGGGAGTAGAGTGGTGTAGAGTGTAGGATTTAGAGTGTATGGTATAGAGTGTAGGGTATAGAGTATAGCGTGTATGGTATAGAGTGTAGTGTATAGAGTGTAGGGTATAGGGTATAGAGTGTAGGGTATAGAGTGTAGGGTATAGATTTTAGAGTGTAGGGTATAGAGTGTAAGGTATAGAGTGTAGGGTGTGGAGTGTAGGGTATAGAGTGTAGGGTATAAAGTGTATGGTATAGAGTGTAGGGTATAAAGTGTATGGTATAGAGTGTAGAGTGTAGGGTATAGAGTGTATTTTAAAGAGTGTAGGGTATAGAGTGTAGGGTATAGAGTGTAGAGTGTAGGGTATAGAGTGTAGGGTATAGAGTGTAGAGTGTAGGGTATAGAGTGTAGGGTATAGAGTGTAGGGTATAGAGTGTAGATTGTAGGGATTAGAGTGTAGGGATTAGAGTGTAGGGTATAGAGTGTAGAGTGTAGAGTATAGAGTGTAGGGTATAGAGTGTAGGGATTAGAGTGTAGGGATTAGAGTGTAGGGATTAGAGTGTAGGGATTAGAGTGTAGGGATTAGAGTGTAGGGTATAGAGTGTAGGGTATAGAGTGTAGGGTATAGAGTGTAGGGTATAGTGTGTATGGTATAGAGTGTAGGGTATAAAGTGTAGAGTGTATGGTATAGAGTGTAGGGTATAGAGTGTAAAGTGTAGGGTATAGAGTGTATGGTATAGAGTGTAGGGTGTAGAGTGTATGGTATAGAGTGTAGGGTATAGAGTGTAGAGTGTAGGGTATAGAGTGTAGGGTATAGAGTGTAGGGTATAGAGTGTAGGGTATAGAGTGTAGGGTATAGAGTGTAGGGTACAGAGTGTAG
>NW_027193339.1:0-52927 GCF_032444005.1 Ranitomeya imitator | reverse complement strand
AAAATGCATGGAGAAGTCATTTCGAATGACTGGTCCTCAGTGTTGTGAGAACGATGACTGGTTAAAATTTTTGGTGGTTTCTTGTTCAGTCCATAGGCCTACATCATGTGGCAAACCGGTGAGCATGTGGCTCTATTAGTACAGGAGATACCTGAAAACATATCACACTTTTCATCATAGTGCTTTTACCAATGCATAAAATGCATGGAGAAGTCATTTCGAATGACTGGTCCTCAGTGTTGTGAGAACGATGACTGGTTAAAATTTTTGGTGGTTTCTTGTTCAGTCCATAGGCCTACATCATGTGGCAAACCGGTGAGCATGTGGCTCTATTAGTATAGGAGATACCTGAAAACATATCACACTTTTCATCATAGTGCTTTTACCAATGCATAAAATGCATGGAGAAGTCATTTCGAATGACTGGTCCTCAGTGTTGTGAGAACGATGACTGGTTAAAATTTTTGGTGGTTTCTTGTTCAGTCCATAGGCCTACATCATGTGGCATACCGGTGAGCATGTGGCTCTATTAGTATAGGAGATACCTGAAAACATATCACACTTTTCATCATAGTGCTTTTACCAATGCATAAAATGCATGGAGAAGTCATTTCGAATGACTGGTCCTCAGTGTTGTGAGAACAATGACTGGTTAAAATTTTTGGTGGTTTCTTGTTCAGTCCATAGGCCTACATCATGTGGCAAACCGGTGAGCATGTGGCTCTATTAGTATAGGAGATACCTGAAAACATATCACACTTTTCATCATAGTGCTTTTACCAATGCATAAAATGCATGGAGAAGTCATTTCGAATGACTGGTCCTCAGTGTTGTGAGAACGATGACTGGTTAAAATTTTTGGTGGTTTCTTGTTCAGTCCATAGGCCCACATCCTGTGGCAAACCGGTGAGCATGTGGCTCTATTAGTATAGGAGATACCTGAAAACATATCACACTTTTCATCATAGTGCTTTTACCAATGCATAAAATGCATGGAGAAGTCATTTCGAATGACTGGTCCTCAGTGTTGTGAGAACGATGACTGGTTAAAATTTTTGGTGGTTTCTTGTTCAGTCCATAGGCCTACATCATGTGGCAAACCGGTGAGCATGTGGCTCTATTAGTATAGGAGATACCTGAAAACATATCACACTTTTCATCATAGTGCTTTTACCAATGCATAAAATGCATGGAGAAGTCATTTCGAATGACTGGTCCTCAGTGTTGTGAGAACGATGACTGGTTAAAATTTTTGGTGGTTTCTTGTTCAGTCCATAGGCCTACATCATGTGGCAAACCGGTGAGCATGTGGCTCTATTAGTATAGGAGATACCTGAAAACATATCACACTTTTCATCATAGTGCTTTTACCAATGCATAAAATGCATGGAGAAGTCATTTCGAATGACTGGTCCTCAGTGTTGTGAGAACGATGACTGGTTAAAATTTTTGGTGGTTTCTTGTTCAGTCCATAGGCCTACATCATGTGGCAAACCGGTGAGCATGTGGCGCTATTAGTATAGGAGATACCTGAAAACATATCACACTTTTCATCATAGTGCTTTTACCAATGCATAAAATGCATGGAGAAGTCATTTCGAATGACTGGTCCTCAGTGTTGTGAGAACGATGACTGGTTAAAATTTTTGGTGGTTTCTTGTTCAGTCCATAGGCCTACATCATGTGGCAAACCGGTGAGCATGTGGCTCTATCAGTATAGGAGATACCTGAAAACATATCACACTTTTCATCATAGTGCTTTTACCAATGGATAAAATGCATGGAGAAGTCATTTCGAATGACTGGTCCTCAGTGTTGTGAGAACGATGACTGGTTAAAATTTTTGGTGGTTTCTTGTTCAGTCCATAGGCCTACATCATGTGGCAAACCGGTGAGCATGTGGCTCTATTAGTATAGGAGATACCTGAAAACATATCACACTTTTCATCATAGTGCTTTTACCAATGCATAAAATGCATGGAGAAGTCATTTCGAATGACTGGTCCTCAGTGTTGTGAGAACGATGACTGGTTAAAATTTTTGGTGGTTTCTTGTTCAGTCCATAGGCCTACATCATGTGGCAAACCGGTGAGCATGTGGCTCTATTAGTATAGGAGATACCTGAAAACATATCACACTTTTCATCATAGTGCTTTTACCAATGCATAAAATGCATGGAGAAGTCATTTCGAATGACTGGTCCTCAGTGTTGTGAGAACGATGACTGGTTAAAATTTTTGGTGGTTTCTTGTTCAGTCCATAGGCCTACATCATGTGGCAAACCGGTGAGCATGTGGCGCTATTAGTATAGGAGATACCTGAAAACATATCACACTTTTCATCATAGTGCTTTTACCAATGCATAAAATGCATGGAGAAGTCATTTCGAATGACTGGTCCTCAGTGTTGTGAGAACGATGACTGGTTAAAATTTTTGGTGGTTTCTTGTTCAGTCCATAGGCCTACATCATGTGGCAAACCGGTGAGCATGTGGCTCTATCAGTATAGGAGATACCTGAAAACATATCTCACTTTTCATCATAGTGCTTTTACCAATGCATAAAATGCATGGAGAAGTCATTTCGAATGACTGGTCCTCAGTGTTGTGAGAACGATGACTGGTTAAAATTTTTGGTGGTTTCTTGTTCAGTCCATAGGCCTACATCATGTGGCAAATCGGTGAGCATATGGCTCTATTAGTATAGGAGATACCTGAAAACATATCACACTTTTCATCATAGTGCTTTTACCAATGCATAAAATGCATGGAGAAGTCATTTCGAATGACTGGTCCTCAGTGTTGTGAGAACGATGACTGGTTAAAATTTTTGGTGGTTTCTTGTTCAGTCCATAGGCCTACATCATGTGACAAACCGGTGAGCATGTGGCTCTATTAGTATAGGAGATACCTGAAAACATATCCCACTTTTCATCATAGTGCTTTTACCAATGCATAAAATGCATGGAGAAGTCATTTCGAATGACTGGTCCTCAGTGTTGTGAGAACGATGACTGGTTAAAATTTTTGGTCGTTTCTTGTTCAGTCCATAGGCCTACATCATGTGGCAAACCGGTGAGCATGTGGCTCTATTAGTATAGGAGATACCTGAAAACATATCACACTTTTCATCATAGTGCTTTTACCAATGCATAAAATGCATGGAGAAGTCATTTCGAATGACTGGTCCTCAGTGTTGTGAGAACAATGACTGGTTAAAATTTTTGGTGGTTTCTTGTTCAGTCCATAGGCCTACATCATGTGGCAAACCGGTGAGCATGTGGCTCTATTAGTATAGGAGATACCTGAAAACATATCACACTTTTCATCATAGTGCTTTTACCAATGCATAGAATGCATGGAGAAGTCATTTCGAATGACTGGTCCTCAGTGTTGTGAGAACGATGACTGGTTAAAATTTTTGGTGGTTTCTTGTTCAGTCCATAGGCCTACATCATGTGGCAAACCGGTGAGCATATGGCTCTATTAGTATAGGAGATACCTGAAAACATATCACACTTTTCATCATAGTGCTTTTACCAATGCATAAAATGCATGGAGAAGTCATTTCGAATGACTGGTCCTCAGTGTTGTGAGAACGATGACTGGTTAAAATTTTTGGTGGTTTCTTGTTCAGTCCATAGGCCTACATCATGTGACAAACCGGTGAGCATGTGGCTCTATTAGTATAGGAGATACCTGAAAACATATCACACTTTTCATCATAGTGCTTTTACCAATGCATAAAATGCATGGAGAAGTCATTTCGAATGACTGGTCCTCAGTGTTGTGAGAACGATGACTGGTTAAAATTTTTGGTGGTTTCTTGTTCAGTCCATAGGCCTACATCATGTGGCAAACCGGTGAGCATGTGGCTCTATTAGTATAGGAGATACCTGAAAACATATCACACTTTTCATCATAGTGCTTTTACCAATGCATAAAATGCATGGAGAAGTCATTTCGAATGACTGGTCCTCAGTGTTGTGAGAACGATGACTGGTTAAAATTTTTGGTGGTTTCTTGTTCAGTCCATAGGCCCACATCATGTGGCAAACCGGTGAGCATGTGGCTCTATTAGTATAGGAGATACCTGAAAACATATCACACTTTTCATCATAGTGCTTTTACCAATGCAAAAAATGCATGGAGAAGTCATTTCGAATGACTGGTCCTCAGTGTTGTGAGAACGATGACTGGTTAAAATTTTTGGTGGTTTCTTGTTCAGTCCACAGGCCTACATCATGTGGCAAACCGGTGACCATGTGGCTCTAATAATATAGGAGATACCTGAAAACATATCACACTTTTCATCATAGTGCTTTTACCAATGCATAAAATGCATGGAGAAGTCATTTCGAATGACTGGTCCTCAGTGTTGTGAGAACGATGACTGGTTAAAATTTTTGGTGGTTTCTTGTTCAGTCCATAGGCCTACATCATGTGGCAAACCGGTGAGCATGTGGCTCTATTAGTATAGGAGATACCTGAAAACATATCACACTTTTCATCATAGTGCTTTTACCAATGCATAAAATGCATGGAGAAGTCATTTCGAATGACTGGTCCTCAGTGTTGTGAGAACGATGACTGGTTAAAATTTTTGGTGGTTTCTTGTTCAGTCCATAGGCCTACATCATGTGGCAAACCGGTGAGCATGTGGCTCTATTAGTATAGGAGATACCTGAAAACATATCACACTTTTCATCATAGTGCTTTTACCAATGCATAAAATGCATGGAGAAGTCATTTCGAATGACTGGTCCTCAGTGTTGTGAGAACGATGACTGGTTAAAATTTTTGGTGGTTTCTTGTTCAGTCCATAGGCCTACATCATGTGGCAAACCGGTGAGCATGTGGCTCTATTAGTATAGGAGATACCTGAAAACATATCACACTTTTCATCATAGTGCTTTTACCAATGCATAAAATGCATGGAGAAGTCATTTCGAATGACTGGTCCTCAGTGTTGTGAGAATGATGACTGGTTAAAATTTTTGGTGGTTTCTTGTTCAGTCCACAGGCCCACATCATGTGGCAAACCGGTGAGCATGTGGCTCTATTAGTATAGGAGATACCTGAAAACATATCACACTTTTCATCATAGTGCTTTTACCAATGCATAAAATGCATGGAGAAGTCATTTCGAATGACTGGTCCTCAGTGTTGTGAGAACGATGACTGGTTAAAATTTTTGGTGGTTTCTTGTTCAGTCCATAGGCCTACATCATGTGGCAAACCGGTGAGCATGTGGCTCTATTAGTATAGGAGATACCTGAAAACATATCACACTTTTCATCATAGTGCTTTTACCAATGCATAAAATGCATGGAGAAGTCATTTCGAATGACTGGTCCTCAGTGTTGTGAGAACGATGACTGGTTAAAATTTTTGGTGGTTTCTTGTTCAGTCCATAGGCCCACATCATGTGGCAAACCGGTGAGCATGTGGCTCTATTAGTATAGGAGATACCTGAAAACATATCACACTTTTCATCATAGTGCTTTTACCAATGCATAAAATGCATGGAGAAGTCATTTCGAATGACTTATCCTCAGTGTTGTGAGAACGATGACTGGTTAAAATTTTTGGTGGTTTCTTGTTCAGTCCATAGGCCTACATCATGTGGCAAACCGGTGAGCATGTGGCTCTATTAGTATAGGAGATACCTGAAAACATATCACACTTTTCATCATAGTGCTTTTACCAATGCATAAAATGCATGGAGAAGTCATTTCGAATGACTGGTCCTCAGTGTTGTGAGAACGATGACTGGTTAAAATTTTGGGTGGTTTCTTGTTCAGTCCATAGGCCTACATCATGTGGCAAACCGGTGAGCATGTGGCTCTATTAGTATAGGAGATACCTGAAAACATATCACACTTTTCATCATAGTGCTTTTACCAATGCATAAAATGCATGGAGAAGTCATTTCGAATGACTGGTCCTCAGTGTTGTGAGAACGATGACTGGTTAAAATTTTTGGTGGTTTCTAGTTCAGTCCATAGGCCTACATCATGTGGCAAACCGGTGAGCATGTGGCTCTATTAGTATAGGAGATACCTGAAAACATATCACACTTTTCATCATAGTGCTTTTACCAATGCATAAAATGCATGGAGAAGTCATTTCGAATGACTGGTCCTCAGTGTTGTGAGAACGATGACTGGTTAAAATTTTTGGTGGTTTCTTGTTCAGTCCATAGGCCTACATCATGTGGCAAACCGGTGAGCATGTGGCTCTATTAGTATAGGAGATACCTGAAAACATATCACACTTTTCATCATAGTGCTTTTACCAATGCATAAAATGCATGGAGAAGTCATTTCGAATGACTGGTCCTCAGTGTTGTGAGAACGATGACTGGTTAAAATTTTTGGTGGTTTCTTGTTCAGTCCATAGGCCTACATCATGTGGCAAACCGGTGAGCATGTGGCTCTATTAGTATAGGAGATACCTGAAAACATATCACACTTTTCATCATAGTGCTTTTACCAATGCTTAAAATGCATGGAGAAGTCATTTCGAATGACTGGTCCTCAGTGTTGTGAGAACAATGACTGGTTAAAATTTTTGGTGGTTTCTTGTTCAGTCCATAGGCCTACATCATGTGGCAAACCGGTGAGCATGTGACTCTATTAGTATAGGAGATACCTGAAAACATATCACACTTTTCATCATAGTGCTTTTACCAATGCATAAAATGCATGGAGAAGTCATTTCGAATGACTGGTCCTCAGTGTTGTGAGAACGATGACTGGTTAAAATTTTTGGTGGTTTCTTGTTCAGTCCATAGGCCTACATCATGTGGCAAACCGGTGAGCATGTGGCTCTATTAGTATAGGAGATACCTGAAAACATATCACACTTTTCATCATAGTGCTTTTACCAATGCATAAAATGCATGGAGAAGTCATTTCGAATGACTGGTCCTCAGTGTTGTGAGAACGATGACTGGTTAAAATTTTTGGTGGTTTCTTGTTCAGTCCATAGGCCTACATCATGTGGCAAACCGGTGAGCATGTGGCTCTATTAGTATAGGAGATACCTGAAAACATATCACACTTTTCATCATAGTGCTTTTACCAATGCATAAAATGCATGGAGAAGTCATTTCGAATGACTGGTCCTCAGTGTTGTGAGAGCGATGACTGGTTAAAATTTTTGGTGGTTTCTTGTTCAGTCCATAGGCCTACATCATGTGGCAAACCGGTGAGCATGTGGCTCTATTAGTATAGGAGATACCTGAAAACATATCACACTTTTCATCATAGTGCTTTTACCAATGCATAAAATGCATGGAGAAGTCATTTCGAATGACTGGTCCTCAGTGTTGTGAGAACGATGACTGGTTAAAATTTTTGGTGGTTTCTTGTTCAGTCCATAGGCCTACATCATGTGGCAAACCGGTGAGCATGTGGCTCTATTAGTATAGGAGATACCTGAAAACATATCACACTTTTCATCATAGTGCTTTTACCAATGCATAAAATGCATGGAGAAGTCATTTCGAATGACTGGTCCTCAGTGTTGTGAGAACGATGACTGGTTAAAATTTTTGGTGGTTTCTTGTTCAGTCCATAGGCCTACATCATGTGGCAAACCGGTGAGCATGTGGCTCTATTAGTATAGGAGATACCTGAAAACATATCACACTTTTCATCATAGTGCTTTTACCAATGCATAAAATGCATGGAGAAGTCATTTCGAATGACTGGTCCTCAGTGTTGTGAGAACAATGACTGGTTAAAATTTTTGGTGGTTTCTTGTTCAGTCCATAGGCCTACATCATGTGGCAAACCGGTGAGCATGTGGCTCTATTAGTATAGGAGATACCTGAAAACATATCACACTTTTCATCATAGTGCTTTTACCAATGCATAAAATGCATGGAGAAGTCATTTCGAATGACTGGTCCTCAGTGTTGTGAGAACGATGACTAGTTAAAATTTTTGGTGGTTTCTTGTTCAGTCCATAGGCCTACATCATGTGGCAAACCGGTGAGCATGTGGCTCTATTAGTATAGGAGATACCTGAAAACATATCACACTTTTCATCATAGTGCTTTTACCAATGCATAAAATGCATGGAGAAGTCATTTCGAATGACTGGTCCTCAGTGTTGTGAGAACGATGACTGGTTAAAATTTTTGGTGGTTTCTTGTTCAGTCCATAGGCCTACATCATGTGGCAAACCGGTGAGCATGTGGCTCTATTAGTATAGGAGATACCTGAAAACATATCACACTTTTCATCATAGTGCTTTTACCAATGCATAAAATGCATGGAGAAGTCATTTCGAATGACTGGTCCTCAGTGTTGTGAGAACGATGACTGGTTAAAATTTTTGGTGGTTTCTTGTTCAGTCCATAGGCCTACATCATGTGGCAAACCGGTGAGCATGTGGCTCTATTAGTATAGGAGATACCTGAAAACATATCACACTTTTCATCATAGTGCTTTTACCAATGCATAAAATGCATGGAGAAGTTATTTCGAATGACTGGTCCTCAGTGTTGTGAGAACGATGACTGGTTAAAATTTTTGGTGGTTTCTTGTTCAGTCCATAGGCCTACATCATGTGGCAAACCGGTGAGCATGTGGCTCTATCAGTATAGGAGATACCTGAAAACATATCACACTTTTCATCATAGTGCTTTTACCAATGCATAAAATGCATGGAGAAGTCATTTCGAATGACTGGTCCTCAGTGTTGTGAGAACGATGACTGGTTAAAATTTTTGGTGGTTTCTTGTTCAGTCCATAGGCCTACATCATGTGGCAAACCGGTGAGCATGTGGCTCTATTAGTATAGGAGATACCTGAAAACATATCACACTTTTCATCATAGTGCTTTTACCAATGCATAAAATGCATGGAGAAGTCATTTCGAATGACTGGTCCTCAGTGTTGTGAGAACGATGACTGGTTAAAATTTTTGGTGGTTTCTTGTTCAGTCCATAGGCCTACATCATGTGGCAAACCGGTGAGCATGTGGCTCTATTAGTATAGGAGATACCTGAAAACATATCACACTTTTCATCATAGTGCTTTTACCAATGCATAAAATGCATGGAGAAGTCATTTCGAATGACTGGTCCTCAGTGTTGTGAGAACGATGACTGGTTAAAATTTTTGGTGGTTTCTTGTTCAGTCCATAGGCCTACATCATGTGGCAAACAGGTGAGCATGTGGCTCTATTAGTATAGGAGATACCTGAAAACATATCACACTTTTCATCATAGTGCTTTTACCAATGCATAAAATGCATGGAGAAGTCATTTCGAATGACTGGTCCTCAGTGTTGTGAGAACGATGACTGGTTAAAATTTTTGGTGGTTTCTTGTTCAGTCCATAGGCCCACATCCTGTGGCAAACCGGTGAGCATGTGGCTCTATTAGTATAGGAGATACCTGAAAACATATCACACTTTTCATCATAGTGCTTTTACCAATGCATAAAATGCATGGAGAAGTCATTTCGAATGACTGGTCCTCAGTGTTGTGAGAACGATGACTGGTTAAAATTTTTGGTGGTTTCTTGTTCAGTCCATAGGCCTACATCATGTGGCAAACCGGTGAGCATGTGGCTCTATTAGTATAGGAGATACCTGAAAACATATCACACTTTTCATCATAGTGCTTTTACCAATGCATAAAATGCATGGAGAAGTCATTTCGAATGACTGGTCCTCAGTGTTGTGAGAACGATGACTGGTTAAAATTTTTGGTGGTTTCTTGTTCAGTCCATAGGCCTACATCATGTGGCAAACCGGTGAGCATGTGGCTCTATTAGTATAGGAGATACCTGAAAACATATCACACTTTTCATCATAGTGCTTTTACCAATGCATAAAATGCATGGAGAAGTCATTTCGAATGACTGGTCCTCAGTGTTGTGAGAACGATGACTGGTTAAAATTTTTGGTGGTTTCTTGTTCAGTCCATAGGCCTACATCATGTGGCAAACCGGTGAGCATGTGGCGCTATTAGTATAGGAGATACCTGAAAACATATCACACTTTTCATCATAGTGCTTTTACCAATGCATAAAATGCATGGAGAAGTCATTTCGAATGACTGGTCCTCAGTGTTGTGAGAACGATGACTGGTTAAAATTTTTGGTGGTTTCTTGTTCAGTCCATAGGCCTACATCATGTGGCAAACCGGTGAGCATGTGGCTCTATCAGTATAGGAGATACCTGAAAACATATCACACTTTTCATCATAGTGCTTTTACCAATGGATAAAATGCATGGAGAAGTCATTTCGAATGACTGGTCCTCAGTGTTGTGAGAACGATGACTGGTTAAAATTTTTGGTGGTTTCTTGTTCAGTCCATAGGCCTACATCATGTGGCAAACCGGTGAGCATGTGGCTCTATTAGTATAGGAGATACCTGAAAACATATCACACTTTTCATCATAGTGCTTTTACCAATGCATAAAATGCATGGAGAAGTCATTTCGAATGACTGGTCCTCAGTGTTGTGAGAACGATGACTGGTTAAAATTTTTGGTGGTTTCTTGTTCAGTCCATAGGCCTACATCATGTGGCAAACCGGTGAGCATGTGGCTCTATTAGTATAGGAGATACCTGAAAACATATCACACTTTTCATCATAGTGCTTTTACCAATGCATAAAATGCATGGAGAAGTCATTTCGAATGACTGGTCCTCAGTGTTGTGAGAACGATGACTGGTTAAAATTTTTGGTGGTTTCTTGTTCAGTCCATAGGCCTACATCATGTGGCAAACCGGTGAGCATGTGGCGCTATTAGTATAGGAGATACCTGAAAACATATCACACTTTTCATCATAGTGCTTTTACCAATGCATAAAATGCATGGAGAAGTCATTTCGAATGACTGGTCCTCAGTGTTGTGAGAACGATGACTGGTTAAAATTTTTGGTGGTTTCTTGTTCAGTCCATAGGCCTACATCATGTGGCAAACCGGTGAGCATGTGGCTCTATCAGTATAGGAGATACCTGAAAACATATCACACTTTTCATCATAGTGCTTTTACCAATGGATAAAATGCATGGAGAAGTCATTTCGAATGACTGGTCCTCAGTGTTGTGAGAACGATGACTGGTTAAAATTTTTGGTGGTTTCTTGTTCAGTCCATAGGCCTACATCATGTGGCAAACCGGTGAGCATGTGGCTCTATTAGTATAGGAGATACCTGAAAACATATCACACTTTTCATCATAGTGCTTTTACCAATGCATAAAATGCATGGAGAAGTCATTTCGAATGACTGGTCCTCAGTGTTGTGAGAACGATGACTGGTTAAAATTTTTGGTGGTTTCTTGTTCAGTCCATAGGCCTACATCATGTGGCAAACCGGTGAGCATGTGGCTCTATTAGTATAGGAGATACCTGAAAACATATCACACTTTTCATCATAGTGCTTTTACCAATGCATAAAATGCATGGAGAAGTCATTTCGAATGACTGGTCCTCAGTGTTGTGAGAACGATGACTGGTTAAAATTTTTGGTGGTTTCTTGTTCAGTCCATAGGCCTACATCATGTGGCAAACCGGTGAGCATGTGGCGCTATTAGTATAGGAGATACCTGAAAACATATCACACTTTTCATCATAGTGCTTTTACCAATGCATAAAATGCATGGAGAAGTCATTTCGAATGACTGGTCCTCAGTGTTGTGAGAACGATGACTGGTTAAAATTTTTGGTGGTTTCTTGTTCAGTCCATAGGCCTACATCATGTGGCAAACCGGTGAGCATGTGGCTCTATCAGTATAGGAGATACCTGAAAACATATCTCACTTTTCATCATAGTGCTTTTACCAATGCATAAAATGCATGGAGAAGTCATTTCGAATGACTGGTCCTCAGTGTTGTGAGAACGATGACTGGTTAAAATTTTTGGTGGTTTCTTGTTCAGTCCATAGGCCTACATCATGTGGCAAACCGGTGAGCATATGGCTCTATTAGTATAGGAGATACCTGAAAACATATCACACTTTTCATCATAGTGCTTTTACCAATGCATAAAATGCATGGAGAAGTCATTTCGAATGACTGGTCCTCAGTGTTGTGAGAACGATGACTGGTTAAAATTTTTGGTGGTTTCTTGTTCAGTCCATAGGCCTACATCATGTGACAAACCGGTGAGCATGTGGCTCTATTAGTATAGGAGATACCTGAAAACATATCCCACTTTTCATCATAGTGCTTTTACCAATGCATAAAATGCATGGAGAAGTCATTTCGAATGACTGGTCCTCAGTGTTGTGAGAACGATGACTGGTTAAAATTTTTGGTGGTTTCTTGTTCAGTCCATAGGCCTACATCATGTGGCAAACCGGTGAGCATGTGGCTCTATTAGTATAGGAGATACCTGAAAACATATCACACTTTTCATCATAGTGCTTTTACCAATGCATAAAATGCATGGAGAAGTCATTTCGAATGACTGGTCCTCAGTGTTGTGAGAACAATGACTGGTTAAAATTTTTGGTGGTTTCTTGTTCAGTCCATAGGCCTACATCATGTGGCAAACCGGTGAGCATGTGGCTCTATTAGTATAGGAGATACCTGAAAACATATCACACTTTTCATCATAGTGCTTTTACCAATGCATAAAATGCATGGAGAAGTCATTTCGAATGACTGGTCCTCAGTGTTGTGAGAACGATGACTGGTTAAAATATTTGGTGGTTTCTTGTTCAGTCCATAGGCCTACATCATGTGGCAAACCGGTGAGCATATGGCTCTATTAGTATAGGAGATACCTGAAAACATATCACACTTTTCATCATAGTGCTTTTACCAATGCATAAAATGCATGGAGAAGTCATTTCGAATGACTGGTCCTCAGTGTTGTGAGAACGATGACTGGTTAAAATTTTTGGTGGTTTCTTGTTCAGTCCATAGGCCTACATCATGTGACAAACCGGTGAGCATGTGGCTCTATTAGTATAGGAGATACCTGAAAACATATCACACTTTTCATCATAGTGCTTTTACCAATGCATAAAATGCATGGAGAAGTCATTTCGAATGACTGGTCCTCAGTGTTGTGAGAACGATGACTGGTTAAAATTTTTGGTGGTTTCTTGTTCAGTCCATAGGCCTACATCATGTGGCAAACCGGTGAGCATGTGGCTCTATCAGTATAGGAGATACCTGAAAACATATCACACTTTTCATCATAGTGCTTTTACCAATGCATAAAATGCATGGAGAAGTCATTTCGAATGACTGGTCCTCAGTGTTGTGAGAACGATGACTGGTTAAAATTTTTGGTGGTTTCTTGTTCAGTCCATAGGCCTACATCATGTGGCAAACCGGTGAGCATGTGGCTCTATTAGTATAGGAGATACCTGAAAACATATCACACTTTTCATCATAGTGCTTTTACCAATGCATAAAATGCATGGAGAAGTCATTTCGAATGACTGGTCCTCAGTGTTGTGAGAACGATGACTGGTTAAAATTTTTGGTGGTTTCTTGTTCAGTCCATAGGCCTACATCATGTGGCAAACCGGTGAGCATGTGGCTCTATTAGTATAGGAGATACCTGAAAACATATCACACTTTTCATCATAGTGCTTTTACCAATGCATAAAATGCATGGAGAAGTCATTTCGAATGACTGGTCCTCAGTGTTGTGAGAACGATGACTGGTTAAAATTTTTGGTGGTTTCTTGTTCAGTCCATAGGCCTACATCATGTGGCAAACAGGTGAGCATGTGGCTCTATTAGTATAGGAGATACCTGAAAACATATCACACTTTTCATCATAGTGCTTTTACCAATGCATAAAATGCATGGAGAAGTCATTTCGAATGACTGGTCCTCAGTGTTGTGAGAACGATGACTGGTTAAAATTTTTGGTGGTTTCTTGTTCAGTCCATAGGCCTACATCATGTGGCAAACCGGTGAGCATATGGCTCTATTAGTATAGGAGATACCTGAAAACATATCACACTTTTCATCACAGTGCTTTTACCAATGCATAAAATGCATGGAGAAGTCATTTCGAATGACTGGTCCTCAGTGTTGTGAGAACGATGACTGGTTAAAATTTTTGGTGGTTTCTTGTTCAGTCCATAGGCCTACATCATGTGACAAACCGGTGAGCATGTGGCTCTATTAGTATAGGAGATACCTGAAAACATATCCCACTTTTCATCATAGTGCTTTTACCAATGCATAAAATGCATGGAGAAGTCATTTCGAATGACTGGTCCTCAGTGTTGTGAGAACGATGACTGGTTAAAATTTTTGGTGGTTTCTTGTTCAGTCCATAGGCCTACATCATGTGGCAAACCGGTGAGCATGTGGCTCTATTAGTATAGGAGATACCTGAAAACATATCACACTTTTCATCATAGTGCTTTTACCAATGCATAAAATGCATGGAGAAGTCATTTCGAATGACTGGTCCTCAGTGTTGTGAGAACAATGACTGGTTAAAATTTTTGGTGGTTTCTTGTTCAGTCCATAGGCCTACATCATGTGGCAAACCGGTGAGCATGTGGCTCTATTAGTATAGGAGATACCTGAAAACATATCACACTTTTCATCATAGTGCTTTTACCAATGCATAAAATGCATGGAGAAGTCATTTCGAATGACTGGTCCTCAGTGTTGTGAGAACGATGACTGGTTAAAATTTTTGGTGGTTTCTTGTTCAGTCCATAGGCCTACATCATGTGGCAAACCGGTGACCATATGGCTCTATTAGTATAGGAGATACCTGAAAACATATCACACTTTTCATCATAGTGCTTTTACCAATGCATAAAATGCATGGAGAAGTCATTTCGAATGACTGGTCCTCAGTGTTGTGAGAACGATGACTGGTTAAAATTTTTGGTGGTTTCTTGTTCAGTCCATAGGCCTACATCATGTGACAAACCGGTGAGCATGTGGCTCTATTAGTATAGGAGATACCTGAAAACATATCACACTTTTCATCATAGTGCTTTTACCAATGCATAAAATGCATGGAGAAGTCATTTCGAATGACTGGTCCTCAGTGTTGTGAGAACGATGACTGGTTAAAATTTTTGGTGGTTTCTTGTTCAGTCCATAGGCCTACATCATGTGGCAAACCGGTGAGCATGTGGCTCTATTAGTATAGGAGATACCTGAAAACATATCACACTTTTCATCATAGTGCTTTTACCAATGCATAAAATGCATGGAGAAGTCATTTCGAATGACTGGTCCTCAGTGTTGTGAGAACGATGACTGGTTAAAATTTTTGGTGGTTTCTTGTTCAGTCCACAGGCCTACATCATGTGGCAAACCGGTGAGCATGTGGCTCTAATAATATAGGAGATACCTGAAAACATATCACACTTTTCATCATAGTGCTTTTACCAATGCATAAAATGCATGGAGAAGTCATTTCGAATGACTGGTCCTCAGTGTTGTGAGAACGATGACTGGTTAAAATTTTTGGTGGTTTCTTGTTCAGTCCATAGGCCTACATCATGTGGCAAACCAGTGAGCATGTGGCTCTATTAGTATAGGAGATACCTGAAAACATATCACACTTTTCATCATAGTGCTTTTACCAATGCATAAAATGCATGGAGAAGTCATTTCGAATGACTGGTCCTCAGTGTTGTGAGAACAATGACTGGTTAAAATTTTTGGTGGTTTCTTGTTCAGTCCATAGGCCTACATCATGTGGCAAACCGGTGAGCATGTGGCTCTATTAGTATAGGAGATACCTGAAAACATATCACACTTTTCATCATAGTGCTTTTACCAATGCATAAAATGCATGGAGAAGTCATTTCGAATGACTGGTCCTCAGTGTTGTGAGAACAATGACTGGTTAAAATTTTTGGTGGTTTCTTGTTCAGTCCATAGGCCTACATCATGTGGCAAACCGGTGAGCATGTGGCTCTATTAGTATAGGAGATACCTGAAAACATATCACACTTTTCATCATAGTGCTTTTACCAATGCATAAAATGCATGGAGAAGTCATTTCGAATGACTGGTCCTCAGTGTTGTGAGAACGATGACTGGTTAAAATTTTTGGTGGTTTCTTGTTCAGTCCATAGGCCTACATCATGTGGCAAACCGGTGAGCATATGGCTCTATTAGTATAGGAGATACCTGAAAACATATCACACTTTTCATCATAGTGCTTTTACCAATGCATAAAATGCATGGAGAAGTCATTTCGAATGACTGGTCCTCAGTGTTGTGAGAACGATGACTGGTTAAAATTTTTGGTGGTTTCTTGTTCAGTCCATAGGCCTACATCATGTGACAAACCGGTGAGCATGTGGCTCTATTAGTATAGGAGATACCTGAAAACATATCACACTTTTCATCATAGTGCTTTTACCAATGCATAAAATGCATGGAGAAGTCATTTCGAATGACTGGTCCTCAGTGTTGTGAGAACGATGACTGGTTAAAATTTTTGGTGGTTTCTTGTTCAGTCCATAGGCCTACATCATGTGGCAAACCGGTGAGCATGTGGCTCTATTAGTATAGGAGATACCTGAAAACATATCACACTTTTCATCATAGTGCTTTTACCAATGCATAAAATGCATGGAGAAGTCATTTCGAATGACTGGTCCTCAGTGTTGTGAGAACGATGACTGGTTAAAATTTTTGGTGGTTTCTTGTTCAGTCCATAGGCCCACATCATGTGGCAAACCGGTGAGCATGTGGCTCTATTAGTATAGGAGATACCTGAAAACATATCACACTTTTCATCATAGTGCTTTTACCAATGCATAAAATGCATGGAGAAGTCATTTCGAATGACTGGTCCTCAGTGTTGTGAGAACGATGACTGGTTAAAATTTTTGGTGGTTTCTTGTTCAGTCCACAGGCCTACATCATGTGGCAAACCGGTGAGCATGTGGCTCTAATAATATAGGAGATACCTGAAAACATATCACACTTTTCATCATAGTGCTTTTACCAATGCATAAAATGCATGGAGAAGTCATTTCGAATGACTGGTCCTCAGTGTTGTGAGAACGATGACTGGTTAAAATTTTTGGTGGTTTCTTGTTCAGTCCACAGGCCCACATCATGTGGCAAACCGGTGAGCATGTGGCTCTATTAGTATAGGAGATACCTGAAAACATATCACACTTTTCATCATAGTGCGTTTACCAATGCATAAAATGCATGGAGAAGTCATTTCGAATGACTGGTCCTCAGTGTTGTGAGAACGATGACTGGTTAAAATTTTTGGTGGTTTCTTGTTCAGTCCATAGGCCTACATCATGTGGCAAACCGGTGAGCATGTGGCTCTATTAGTATAGGAGATACCTGAAAACATATCACACTTTTCATCATAGTGCTTTTACCAATGCATAAAATGCATGGAGAAGTCATTTCGAATGACTGGTCCTCAGTGTTGTGAGAACGATGACTGGTTAAAATTTTTGGTGGTTTCTTGTTCAGTCCATAGGCCCACATCATGTGGCAAACCGGTGAGCATGTGGCTCTATTAGTATAGGAGATACCTGAAAACATATCACACTTTTCATCATAGTGCTTTTACCAATGCATAATATGCATGGAGAAGTCATTTCGAATGACTGGTCCTCAGTGTTGTGAGAACGATGACTGGTTAAAATTTTTGGTGGTTTCTTGTTCAGTCCATAGGCCTACATCATGTGGCAAACCGGTGAGCATGTGGCTCTATTAGTATAGGAGATACCTGAAAACATATCACACTTTTCATCATAGTGCTTTTACCAATGCATAAAATGCATGGAGAAGTCATTTCGAATGACTGGTCCTCAGTGTTGTGAGAACGATGACTGGTTAAAATTTTGGGTGGTTTCTTGTTCAGTCCATAGGCCTACATCATGTGGCAAACCGGTGAGCATGTGGCTCTATTAGTATAGGAGATACCTGAAAACATATCACACTTTTCATCATAGTGCTTTTACCAATGCATAAAATGCATGGAGAAGTCATTTCGAATGACTGGTCCTCAGTGTTGTGAGAACGATGACTGGTTAAAATTTTTGGTGGTTTCTTGTTCAGTCCATAGGCCTACATCATGTGGCAAACCGGTGAGCATGTGGCTCTATTAGTATAGGAGATACCTGAAAACATATCACACTTTTCATCATAGTGCTTTTACCAATGCATAAAATGCATGGAGAAGTCATTTCGAATGACTGGTCCTCAGTGTTGTGAGAACGATGACTGGTTAAAATTTTTGGTGGTTTCTTGTTCAGTCCATAGGCCTACATCATGTGGCAAACCGGTGAGCATGTGGCTCTATTAGTATAGGAGATACCTGAAAACATATCACACTTTTCATCATAGTGCTTTTACCAATGCATAAAATGCATGGAGAAGTCATTTCGAATGACTGGTCCTCAGTGTTGTGAGAACGATGACTGGTTAAAATTTTTGGTGGTTTCTTGTTCAGTCCATAGGCCTACATCATGTGGCAAACCGGTGAGCATGTGGCTCTATTAGTATAGGAGATACCTGAAAACATATCACACTTTTCATCATAGTGCTTTTACCAATGCATAAAATGCATGGAGAAGTCATTTCGAATGACTGGTCCTCAGTGTTGTGAGAACAATGACTGGTTAAAATTTTGGGTGGTTTCTTGTTCAGTCCATAGGCCTACATCATGTGGCAAACCGGTGAGCATGTGGCTCTATTAGTATAGGAGATACCTGAAAACATATCACACTTTTCATCATAGTGCTTTTACCAATGCATAAAATGCATGGAGAAGTCATTTCGAATGACTGGTCCTCAGTGTTGTGAGAACGATGACTGGTTAAAATTTTTGGTGGTTTCTTGTTCAGTCCATAGGCCTACATCATGTGGCAAACCGGTGAGCATGTGGCTCTATTAGTATAGGAGATACCTGAAAACATATCACACTTTTCATCATAGTGCTTTTACCAATGCATAAAATGCATGGAGAAGTCATTTCGAATGACTGGTCCTCAGTGTTGTGAGAACGATGACTGGTTAAAATTTTTGGTGGTTTCTTGTTCAGTCCATAGGCCTACATCATGTGGCAAACCGGTGAGCATGTGGCTCTATTAGTATAGGAGATACCTGAAAACATATCACACTTTTCATCATAGTGCTTTTACCAATGCATAAAATGCATGGAGAAGTCATTTCGAATGACTGGTCCTCAGTGTTGTGAGAGCGATGACTGGTTAAAATTTTTGGTGGTTTCTTGTTCAGTCCATAGGCCTACATGATGTGGCAAACCGGTGAGCATGTGGCTCTATTAGTATAGGAGATACCTGAAAACATATCACACTTTTCATCATAGTGCTTTTACCAATGCATAAAATGCATGGAGAAGTCATTTCGAATGACTGGTCCTCAGTGTTGTGAGAACGATGACTGGTTAAAATTTTTGGTGGTTTCTTGTTCAGTCCATAGGCCTACATCATGTGGCAAACTGGTGAGCATGTGGCTCTATTAGTATAGGAGATACCTGAAAACATATCACACTTTTCATCATAGTGCTTTTACCAATGCATAAAATGCATGGAGAAGTCATTTCGAATGACTGGTCCTCAGTGTTGTGAGAACGATGACTGGTTAAAATTTTTGGTGGTTTCTTGTTCAGTCCATAGGCCTACATCATGTGGCAAACCGGTGAGCATGTGGCTCTATTAGTATAGGAGATACCTGAAAACATATCACACTTTTCATCATAGTGCTTTTACCAATGCATAAAATGCATGGAGAAGTCATTTCGAATGACTGGTCCTCAGTGTTGTGAGAACGATGACTAGTTAAAATTTTTGGTGGTTTCTTGTTCAGTCCATAGGCCTACATCATGTGGCAAACCGGTGAGCATGTGGCTCTATTAGTATAGGAGATACCTGAAAACATATCACACTTTTCATCATAGTGCTTTTACCAATGCATAAAATGCATGGAGAAGTCATTTCGAATGACTGGTCCTCAGTGTTGTGAGAACGATGACTGGTTAAAATTTTTGGTGGTTTCTTGTTCAGTCCATAGGCCTACATCATGTGGCAAACCGGTGAGCATGTGGCTCTATTAGTATAGGAGATACCTGAAAACATATCACACTTTTCATCATAGTGCTTTTACCAATGCATAAAATGCATGGAGAAGTCATTTCGAATGACTGGTCCTCAGTGTTGTGAGAACGATGACTGGTTAAAATTTTTGGTGGTTTCTTGTTCAGTCCATAGGCCTACATCATGTGGCAAACCGGTGAGCATGTGGCGCTATTAGTATAGGAGATACCTGAAAACATATCACACTTTTCATCATAGTGCTTTTACCAATGCATAAAATGCATGGAGAAGTCATTTCGAATGACTGGTCCTCAGTGTTGTGAGAACGATGACTGGTTAAAATTTTTGGTGGTTTCTTGTTCAGTCCATAGGCCTACATCATGTGGCAAACCGGTGAGCATGTGGCTCTATTAGTATAGGAGATACCTGAAAACATCACACTTTTCATCATAGTGCTTTTACCAATGCATAAAATGCATGGAGAAGTCATTTCGAATGACTGGTCCTCAGTGTTGTGAGAACGATGACTGGTTAAAATTTTTGGTGGTTTCTTGTTCAGTCCATAGGCCTACATCATGTGGCAAACCGGTGAGCATGTGGCTCTATTAGTATAGGAGATACCTGAAAACATATCACACTTTTCATCATAGTGCTTTTACCAATGCATAAAATGCATGGAGAAGTTATTTCGAATGACTGGTCCTCAGTGTTGTGAGAACGATGACTGGTTAAAATTTTTGGTGGTTTCTTGTTCAGTCCATAGGCCTACATCATGTGGCAAACCGGTGAGCATGTGGCGCTATTAGTATAGGAGATACCTGAAAACATATCACACTTTTCATCATAGTGCTTTTACCAATGCATAAAATGCATGGAGAAGTCATTTCGAATGACTGGTCCTCAGTGTTGTGAGAACGATGACTGGTTAAAATTTTTGGTGGTTTCTTGTTCAGTCCATAGGCCTACATCATGTGGCAAACCGGTGAGCATGTGGCTCTATTAGTATAGGAGATACCTGAAAACATATCACACTTTTCATCATAGTGCTTTTACCAATGCATAAAATGCATGGAGAAGTCATTTCGAATGACTGGTCCTCAGTGTTGTGAGAACGATGACTGGTTAAAATTTTTGGTGGTTTCTTGTTCAGTCCATAGGCCTACATCATGTGGCAAACCGGTGAGCATGTGGCTCTATTAGTATAGGAGATACCTGAAAACATATCACACTTTTCATCATAGTGCTTTTACCAATGCATAAAATGCATGGAGAAGTTATTTCGAATGACTGGTCCTCAGTGTTGTGAGAACGATGACTGGTTAAAATTTTTGGTGGTTTCTTGTTCAGTCCATAGGCCTACATCATGTGGCAAACCGGTGAGCATGTGGCTCTATCAGTATAGGAGATACCTGAAAACATATCACACTTTTCATCATAGTGCTTTTACCAATGCATAAAATGCATGGAGAAGTCATTTCGAATGACTGGTCCTCAGTGTTGTGAGAACGATGACTGGTTAAAATTTTTGGTGGTTTCTTGTTCAGTCCATAGGCCTACATCATGTGGCAAACCGGTGAGCATGTGGCTCTATTAGTATAGGAGATACCTGAAAACATATCACACTTTTCATCATAGTGCTTTTACCAATGCATAAAATGCATGGAGAAGTCATTTCGAATGACTGGTCCTCAGTGTTGTGAGAACGATGGCTGGTTAAAATTTTTGGTGGTTTCTTGTTCAGTCCATAGGCCTACATCATGTGGCAAACCGGTGAGCATGTGGCTCTATTAGTATAGGAGATACCTGAAAACATATCACACTTTTCATCATAGTGCTTTTACCAATGCATAAAATGCATGGAGAAGTCATTTCGAATGACTGGTCCTCAGTGTTGTGAGAACGATGACTGGATAAAATTTTTGGTGGTTTCTTGTTCAGTCCATAGGCCTACATCATGTGGCAAACCAGTGAGCATGTGGCTCTATTAGTATAGGAGATACCTGAAAACATATCACACTTTTCATCATAGTGCTTTTACCAATGCATAAAATGCATGGAGAAGTCATTTCGAATGACTGGTCCTCAGTGTTGTGAGAACGATGACTGGTTAAAATTTTTGGTGGTTTCTTGTTCAGTCCATAGGCCTACATCATGTGGCAAACCGGTGAGCATGTGGCTCTATTAGTATAGGAGATACCTGAAAACATATCACACTTTTCATCATAGTGCTTTTACCAATGCATAAAATGCATGGAGAAGTCATTTCGAATGACTGGTCCTCAGTGTTGTGAGAACGATGACTGGTTAAAATTTTTGGTGGTTTCTTGTTCAGTCCATAGGCCTACATCATGTGGCAAACCGGTGAGCATGTGGCTCTTTTAGTATAGGAGATACCTGAAAACATATCACACTTTTCATCATAGTGCTTTTACCAATGCATAAAATGCATGGAGAAGTCATTTCGAATGACTGGTCCTCAGTGTTGTGAGAACGATGACTGGTTAAAATTTTTGGTGGTTTCTTGTTCAGTCCATAGGCCTACATCATGTGGCAAACCGGTGAGCATGTGGCTCTATCAGTATAGGAGATACCTGAAAACATATCACACTTTTCATCATAGTGCTTTTACCAATGCATAAAATGCATGGAGAAGTCATTTCGAATGACTGGTCCTCAGTGTTGTGAGAACGATGACTGGTTAAAATTTTTGGTGGTTTCTTGTTCAGTCCATAGGCCTACATCATGTGGCAAACCGGTGAGCATGTGGCTCTATTAGTATAGGAGATACCTGAAAACATATCACACTTTTCATCATAGTGCTTTTACCAATGCATAAAATGCATGGAGAAGTCATTTCGAATGACTGGTCCTCAGTGTTGTGAGAACGATGGCTGGTTAAAATTTTTGGTGGTTTCTTGTTCAGTCCATAGGCCTACATCATGTGGCAAACCGGTGAGCATGTGGCTCTATTAGTATAGGAGATACCTGAAAACATATCACACTTTTCATCATAGTGCTTTTACCAATGCATAAAATGCATGGAGAAGTCATTTCGAATGACTGGTCCTCAGTGTTGTGAGAACGATGACTGGTTAAAATTTTTGGTGGTTTCTTGTTCAGTCCATAGGCCTACATCATGTGGCAAACCGGTGAGCATGTGGCTCTTTTAGTATAGGAGATACCTGAAAACATATCACACTTTTCATCATAGTGCTTTTACCAATGCATAAATTGCATGGAGAAGTCATTTCGAATGACTGGTCCTCAGTGTTGTGAGAACGATGACTGGTTAAAATTTTTGGTGGTTTCTTGTTCAGTCCATAGGCCTACATCATGTGGCAAACCGGTGAGCATGTGGCTCTATTAGTATAGGAGATACCTGAAAACATATCACACTTTTCATCATAGTGCTTTTACCAATGCATAAAATGCATGGAGAAGTCATTTCGAATGACTGGTCCTCAGTGTTGTGAGAACGATGACTGGTTAAAATTTTTGGTGGTTTCTTGTTCAGTCCATAGGCCTACATCATGTGGCAAACCGGTGAGCATGTGGCTCTATTAGTATAGGAGGTACCTGACAACATATCACACTTTTCATCATAGTGCTTTTACCAATGCATAAAATGCATGGAGAAGTCATTTCGAATGACTGGTCCTCAGTGTTGTGAGAACGATGACTGGTTAAAATTTTTGGTGGTTTCTTGTTCAGTCCATAGGCCTACATCATGTGGCAAACCGGTGAGCATGTGGCTCTATTAGTATAGGAGATACCTGAAAACATATCACACTTTTCATCATAGTGCTTTTACCAATGCATAAAATGCATGGAGAAGTCATTTCGAATGACTGGTCCTCAGTGTTGTGAGAACGATGACTGGTTAAAATTTTTGGTGGTTTCTTGTTCAGTCCATAGGCCTACATCATGTGGCAAACCGGTGAGCATGTGGCTCTATTAGTATAGGAGATACCTGAAAACATATCACACTTTTCATCATAGTGCTTTTACCAATGCATAAAATGCATGGAGAAGTCATTTCGAATGACTGGTCCTCAGTGTTGTGAGAACGATGACTGGTTAAAATTTTTGGTGGTTTCTTGTTCAGTCCATAGGCCTACATCATGTGGCAAACCGGTGAGCATGTGGCTCTATTAGTATAGGAGATACCTGACAACATATCACACTTTTCATCATAGTGCTTTTACCAATGCATAAAATGCATGGAGAAGTCATTTCGAATGACTGGTCCTCAGTGTTGTGAGAACGATGACTGGTTAAAATTTTTGGTGGTTTCTTGTTCAGTCCATAGGCCTACATCATGTGGCAAACCGGTGAGCATGTGGCTCTATTAGTATAGGAGATACCTGAAAACATATCACACTTTTCATCATAGTGCTTTTACCAATGCATAAAATGCATGGAGAAGTCATTTCGAATGACTGGTCCTCAGTGTTGTGAGAACGATGACTGGTTAAAATTTTTGGTGGTTTCTTGTTCAGTCCATAGGCCTACATCATGTGGCAAACCGGTGAGCATGTGGCTCTATTAGTATAGGAGATACCTGAAAACATATCACACTTTTCATCATAGTGCTTTTACCAATGCATAAAATGCATGGAGAAGTCATTTCGAATGACTGGTCCTCAGTGTTGTGAGAACGATGACTGGTTAAAATTTTTGGTGGTTTCTTGTTCAGTCCATAGGCCTACATCATGTGGCAAACCGGTGAGCATGTGGCTCTATTAGTATAGGAGATACCTGAAAACATATCACACTTTTCATCATAGTGCTTTTACCAATGCATAAAATGCATGGAGAAGTCATTTCGAATGACTGGTCCTCAGTGTTGTGAGAACGATGACTGGTTAAAATTTTTGGTGGTTTCTTGTTCAGTCCATAGGCCTACATCATGTGGCAAACCGGTGAGCATGTGGCTCTATTAGTATAGGAGATACCTGAAAACATATCACACTTTTCATCATAGTGCTTTTACCAATGCATAAAATGCATGGAGAAGTCATTTCGAATGACTGGTCCTCAGTGTTGTGAGAACGATGACTGGTTAAAATTTTTGGTGGTTTCTTGTTCAGTCCATAGGCCTACATCATGTGGCAAACCGGTGAGCATGTGGCTCTATTAGTATAGGAGATACCTGAAAACATATCACACTTTTCATCATAGTGCTTTTACCAATGCATAAAATGCATGGAGAAGTCATTTCGAATGACTGGTCCTCAGTGTTGTGAGAACGATGACTGGTTAAAATTTTTGGTGGTTTCTTGTTCAGTCCATAGGCCTACATCATGTGGCAAACCGGTGAGCATGTGGCTCTATTAGTATAGGAGATACCTGACAACATATCACACTTTTCATCATAGTGCTTTTACCAATGCATAAAATGCATGGAGAAGTCATTTCGAATGACTGGTCCTCAGTGTTGTGAGAACGATGACTGGTTAAAATTTTTGGTGGTTTCTTGTTCAGTCTATAGGCCTACATCATGTGGCAAACCGGTGAGCATGTGGCTCTATTAGTATAGGAGATACCTGAAAACATATCACAGTTTTCATCATAGTGCTTTTACCAATGCATAAAATGCATGGAGAAGTCATTTCGAATGACTGGTCCTCAGTGTTGTGAGAACGATGACTGGTTAAAATTTTTGGTGGTTTCTTGTTCAGTCCATAGGCCTACATCATGTGGCAAACCGGTGAGCATGTGGCTCTATTAGTATAGGAGATACCTGAAAACATATCACACTTTTCATCATAGTGCTTTTACCAATGCATAAAATGCATGGAGAAGTCATTTCGAATGACTGGTCCTCAGTGTTGTGAGAACGATGACTGGTTAAAATTTTTGGTGGTTTCTTGTTCAGTCCATAGGCCTACATCATGTGGCAAACCGGTGAGCATGTGGCTCTATTAGTATAGGAGATACCTGACAACATATCACACTTTTCATCATAGTGCTTTTACCAATGCATAAAATGCATGGAGAAGTCATTTCGAATGACTGGTCCTCAGTGTTGTGAGAACGATGACTGGTTAAAATTTTTGGTGGTTTCTTGTTCAGTCCATAGGCCTACATCATGTGGCAAACAGGTGAGCATGTGGCTCTATTAGTATAGGAGATACCTGAAAACATATCACACTTTTCATCATAGTGCTTTTACCAATGCATAAAATGCATGGAGAAGTCATTTCGAATGACTGGTCCTCAGTGTTGTGAGAACGATGACTGGTTAAAATTTTTGGTGGTTTCTTGTTCAGTCCATAGGCCTACATCATGTGGCAAACCGGTGAGCATGTGGCTCTATTAGTATAGGAGATACCTGAAAACATATCACACTTTTCATCATAGTGCTTTTACCAATGCATAAAATTCATGGAGAAGTCATTTCGAATGACTGGTCCTCAGTGTTGTGAGAACGATGACTGGTTAAAATTTTTGGTGGTTTCTTGTTCAGTCCATAGGCCTACATCATGTGGCAAACCGGTGAGCATGTGGCTCTATTAGTATAGGAGATACCTGAAAACATATCACACTTTTCATCATAGTGCTTTTACCAATGCATAAAATGCATGGAGAAGTCATTTCGAATGACTGGTCCTCAGTGTTGTGAGAACGATGACTGGTTAAAATTTTTGGTGGTTTCTTGTTCAGTCCATAGGCCTACATCATGTGGCAAACCGGTGAGCATGTGGCTCTATTAGTATAGGAGATACCTGAAAACATATCACACTTTTCATCATAGTGCTTTTACCAATGCATAAAATGCATGGAGAAGTCATTTCGAATGACTGGTCCTCAGTGTTGTGAGAACGATGACTGGTTAAAATTTTTGGTGGTTTCTTGTTCAGTCCATAGGCCTACATCATGTGGCAAACCGGTGAGCATGTGGCTCTATTAGTATAGGAGATACCTGAAAACATATCACACTTTTCATCATAGTGCTTTTACCAATGCATAAAATGCATGGAGAAGTCATTTCGAATGACTGGTCCTCAGTGTTGTGAGAACGATGACTGGTTAAAATTTTTGGTGGTTTCTTGTTCAGTCCATAGGCCTACATCATGTGGCAAACCGGTGAGCATGTGGCTCTATTAGTATAGGAGATACCTGAAAACATATCACACTTTTCATCATAGTGCTTTTACCAATGCATAAAATGCATGGAGAAGTCATTTCGAATGACTGGTCCTCAGTGTTGTGAGAACGATGACTGGTTAAAATTTTTGGTGGTTTCTTGTTCAGTCCATAGGCCTACATCATGTGGCAAACCGGTGAGCATGTGGCTCTATTAGTATAGGAGATACCTGAAAACATATCACACTTTTCATCATAGTGCTTTTACCAATGCATAAAATGCATGGAGAAGTCATTTCGAATGACTGGTCCTCAGTGTTGTGAGAACGATGACTGGGTTAAAATTTTTGGTGGTTTCTTGTTCAGTCCATAGGCCTACATCATGTGGCAAACCGGTGAGCATGTGGCTCTATTAGTATAGGAGATACCTGAAAACATATCACACTTTTCATCATAGTGCTTTTACCAATGCATAAAATGCATGGAGAAGTCATTTCGAATGACTGGTCCTCAGTGTTGTGAGAACGATGACTGGTTAAAATTTTTGGTGGTTTCTTGTTCAGTCCATAGGCCTACATCATGTGGCAAACCGGTGAGCATGTGGCTCTATTAGTATAGGAGATACCTGAAAACATATCACACTTTTCATCATAGTGCTTTTACCAATGCATAAAATGCATGGAGAAGTCATTTCGAATGACTGGTCCTCAGTGTTGTGAGAACGATGACTGGTTAAAATTTTTGGTGGTTTCTTGTTCAGTCCATAGGCCTACATCATGTGGCAAACCGGTGAGCATGTGGCTCTATTAGTATAGGAGATACCTGAAAACATATCACACTTTTCATCATAGTGCTTTTACCAATGCATAAAATGCATGGAGAAGTCATTTCGAATGACTGGTCCTCAGTGTTGTGAGAACGATGACTGGTTAAAATTTTTGGTGGTTTCTTGTTCAGTCCATAGGCCTACATCATGTGGCAAACCGGTGAGCATGTGGCTCTATTAGTATAGGAGATACCTGAAAACATATCACACTTTTCATCATAGTGCTTTTACCAATGCATAAAATGCATGGAGAAGTCATTTCGAATGACTGGTCCTCAGTGTTGTGAGAACGATGACTGGTTAAAATTTTTGGTGGTTTCTTGTTCAGTCCATAGGCCTACATCATGTGGCAAACCGGTGAGCATGTGGCTCTATTAGTATAGGAGATACCTGAAAACATATCACAGTTTTCATCATAGTGCTTTTACCAATGCATAAAATGCATGGAGAAGTCATTTCGAATGACTGGTCCTCAGTGTTGTGAGAACGATGACTGGTTAAAATTTTTGGTGGTTTCTTGTTCAGTCCATAGGCCTACATCATGTGGCAAACCGGTGAGCATGTGGCTCTATTAGTATAGGAGATACCTGAAAACATATCACACTTTTCATCATAGTGCTTTTACCAATGCATAAAATGCATGGAGAAGTCATTTCGAATGACTGGTCCTCAGTGTTGTGAGAACGATGACTGGTTAAAATTTTTGGTGGTTTCTTGTTCAGTCCATAGGCCTACATCATGTGGCAAACCGGTGAGCATGTGGCTCTATTAGTATAGGAGATACCTGACAACATATCACACTTTTCATCATAGTGCTTTTACCAATGCATAAAATGCATGGAGAAGTCATTTCGAATGACTGGTCCTCAGTGTTGTGAGAACGATGACTGGTTAAAATTTTTGGTGGTTTCTTGTTCAGTCCATAGGCCTACATCATGTGGCAAACCGGTGAGCATGTGGCTCTATTAGTATAGGAGATACCTGAAAACATATCACACTTTTCATCATAGTGCTTTTACAATGCATAAAATGCATGGAGAAGTCATTTCGAATGACTGGTCCTCAGTGTTGTGAGAACGATGACTGGTTAAAATTTTTGGTGGTTTCTTGTTCAGTCCATAGGCCTACATCATGTGGCAAACCGGTGAGCATGTGGCTCTATTAGTATAGGAGATACCTGAAAACATATCACACTTTTCATCATAGTGCTTTTACCAATGCATAAAATGCATGGAGAAGTCATTTCGAATGACTGGTCCTCAGTGTTGTGAGAACGATGACTGGTTAAAATTTTTGGTGGTTTCTTGTTCAGTCCATAGGCCTACATCATGTGGCAAACCGGTGAGCATGTGGCTCTATTAGTATAGGAGATACCTGAAAACATATCACACTTTTCATCATAGTGCTTTTACCAATGCATAAAATGCATGGAGAAGTCATTTCGAATGACTGGTCCTCAGTGTTGTGAGAACGATGACTGGTTAAAATTTTTGGTGGTTTCTTGTTCAGTCCATAGGCCTACATCATGTGGCAAACCGGTGAGCATGTGGCTCTATTAGTATAGGAGATACCTGAAAACATATCACACTTTTCATCATAGTGCTTTTACCAATGCATAAAATGCATGGAGAAGTCATTTCGAATGACTGGTCCTCAGTGTTGTGAGAACGATGACTGGTTAAAATTTTTGGTGGTTTCTTGTTCAGTCCATAGGCCTACATCATGTGGCAAACCGGTGAGCATGTGGCTCTATTAGTATAGGAGATACCTGAAAACATATCACACTTTTCATCATAGTGCTTTTACCAATGCATAAAATGCATGGAGAAGTCATTTCGAATGACTGGTCCTCAGTGTTGTGAGAACGATGACTGGTTAAAATTTTTGGTGGTTTCTTGTTCAGTCCATAGGCCTACATCATGTGGCAAACCGGTGAGCATGTGGCTCTATTAGTATAGGAGATACCTGAAAACATATCACACTTTTCATCATAGTGCTTTTACCAATGCATAAAATGCATGGAGAAGTCATTTCGAATGACTGGTCCTCAGTGTTGTGAGAACGATGACTGGTTAAAATTTTTGGTGGTTTCTTGTTCAGTCCATAGGCCTACATCATGTGGCAAACCGGTGAGCATGTGGCTCTATTAGTATAGGAGATACCTGAAAACATATCACACTTTTCATCATAGTGCTTTTACCAATGCATAAAATGCATGGAGAAGTCATTTCGAATGACTGGTCCTCAGTGTTGTGAGAACGATGACTGGTTAAAATTTTTGGTGGTTTCTTGTTCAGTCCATAGGCCTACATCATGTGGCAAACCGGTGAGCATGTGGCTCTATTAGTATAGGAGATACCTGAAAACATATCACACTTTTCATCATAGTGCTTTTACCAATGCATAAAATGCATGGAGAAGTCATTTCGAATGACTGGTCCTCAGTGTTGTGAGAACGATGACTGGTTAAAATTTTTGGTGGTTTCTTGTTCAGTCCATAGGCCTACATCATGTGGCAAACCGGTGAGCATGTGGCTCTATTAGTATAGGAGATACCTGAAAACATATCACACTTTTCATCATAGTGCTTTTACCAATGCATAAAATGCATGGAGAAGTCATTTCGAATGACTGGTCCTCAGTGTTGTGAGAACGATGACTGGTTAAAATTTTTGGTGGTTTCTTGTTCAGTCCATAGGCCTACATCATGTGGCAAACCGGTGAGCATGTGGCTCTATTAGTATAGGAGATACCTGAAAACATATCACACTTTTCATCATAGTGCTTTTACCAATGCATAAAATGCATGGAGAAGTCATTTCGAATGACTGGTCCTCAGTGTTGTGAGAACGATGACTGGTTAAAATTTTTGGTGGTTTCTTGTTCAGTCCATAGGCCTACATCATGTGGCAAACCGGTGAGCATGTGGCTCTATTAGTATAGGAGATACCTGAAAACATATCACACTTTTCATCATAGTGCTTTTACCAATGCATAAAATGCATGGAGAAGTCATTTCGAATGACTGGTCCTCAGTGTTGTGAGAACGATGACTGGTTAAAATTTTTGGTGGTTTCTTGTTCAGTCCATAGGCCTACATCATGTGGCAAACCGGTGAGCATGTGGCTCTATTAGTATAGGAGATACCTGAAAACATATCACACTTTTCATCATAGTGCTTTTACCAATGCATAAAATGCATGGAGAAGTCATTTCGAATGACTGGTCCTCAGTGTTGTGAGAACGATGACTGGTTAAAATTTTTGGTGGTTTCTTGTTCAGTCCATAGGCCTACATCATGTGGCAAACCGGTGAGCATGTGGCTCTATTAGTATAGGAGATACCTGAAAACATATCACACTTTTCATCATAGTGCTTTTACCAATGCATAAAATGCATGGAGAAGTCATTTCGAATGACTGGTCCTCAGTGTTGTGAGAACGATGACTGGTTAAAATTTTTGGTGGTTTCTTGTTCAGTCCATAGGCCTACATCATGTGGCAAACCGGTGAGCATGTGGCTCTATTAGTATAGGAGATACCTGAAAACATATCACACTTTTCATCATAGTGCTTTTACCAATGCATAAAATGCATGGAGAAGTCATTTCGAATGACTGGTCCTCAGTGTTGTGAGAACGATGACTGGTTAAAATTTTTGGTGGTTTCTTGTTCAGTCCATAGGCCTACATCATGTGGCAAACCGGTGAGCATGTGGCTCTATTAGTATAGGAGATACCTGAAAACATATCACACTTTTCATCATAGTGCTTTTACCAATGCATAAAATGCATGGAGAAGTCATTTCGAATGACTGGTCCTCAGTGTTGTGAGAACGATGACTGGTTAAAATTTTTGGTGGTTTCTTGTTCAGTCCATAGGCCTACATCATGTGGCAAACCGGTGAGCATGTGGCTCTATTAGTATAGGAGATACCTGAAAACATATCACACTTTTCATCATAGTGCTTTTACCAATGCATAAAATGCATGGAGAAGTCATTTCGAATGACTGGTCCTCAGTGTTGTGAGAACGATGACTGGTTAAAATTTTTGGTGGTTTCTTGTTCAGTCCATAGGCCTACATCATGTGGCAAACCGGTGAGCATGTGGCTCTATTAGTATAGGAGATACCTGAAAACATATCACACTTTTCATCATAGTGCTTTTACCAATGCATAAAATGCATGGAGAAGTCATTTCGAATGACTGGTCCTCAGTGTTGTGAGAACGATGACTGGTTAAAATTTTTGGTGGTTTCTTGTTCAGTCCATAGGCCTACATCATGTGGCAAACCGGTGAGCATGTGGCTCTATTAGTATAGGAGATACCTGAAAACATATCACACTTTTCATCATAGTGCTTTTACCAATGCATAAAATGCATGGAGAAGTCATTTCGAATGACTGGTCCTCAGTGTTGTGAGAACGATGACTGGTTAAAATTTTTGGTGGTTTCTTGTTCAGTCCATAGGCCTACATCATGTGGCAAACCGGTGAGCATGTGGCTCTATTAGTATAGGAGATACCTGAAAACATATCACACTTTTCATCATAGTGCTTTTACCAATGCATAAAATGCATGGAGAAGTCATTTCGAATGACTGGTCCTCAGTGTTGTGAGAACGATGACTGGTTAATATTTTTGGTGGTTTCTTGTTCAGTCCATAGGCCTACCTCATGTGGCAAACCGGTGAGCATGTGGCTCTATTAGTATAGGAGATACCTGAAAACATATCACACTTTTCATCATAGTGCTTTTACCAATGCATAAAATGCATGGAGAAGTCATTTCGAATGACTGGTCCTCAGTGTTGTGAGAACGATGACTGGTTAAAATTTTTGGTGGTTTCTTGTTCAGTTCCATAGGCCTACATCATGTGGCAAAACCGGTGAGCATGTGGCTCTATTAGTATAGGAGATACCTGAAAACATATCACACTTTTCATCATAGTGCTTTTACCAATGCATAAAATGCATGGAGAAGCATCATTCGAATGACTGGTCCTCAGTGTTGTGAGAACGATGACTGGTTAAAATTTTTGGTGGTTTCTTGTTCAGTCCATAGGCCTACATCATGTGGCAAACCGGTGAGCATGTGGCTCTATTAGTATAGGAGATACCTGAAAACATATCACACTTTTCATCATAGTGCTTTTACCAATGCATAAAATGCATGGAGAAGTCATTTCGAATGACTGGTCCTCAGTGTTGTGAGAACGATGACTGGTTAAAATTTTTGGTGGTTTCTTGTTCAGTCCATAGGCCTACATCATGTGGCAAACCGGTGAGCATGTGGCTCTATTAGTATAGGAGATACCTGAAAACATATCACACTTTTCATCATAGTGCTTTTAACCATGCATAAAATGCATGGAGAAGTCATTTCGAATGACTGGTCCTCAGTGTTGTGAGAACGATGACTGGTTAAAATTTTTGGTGGTTTCTTGTTCAGTCCATAGGCCTACATTCATGTGGCAAACCGGTGAGCATGTGGCTCTATTAGTATAGGAGATACCTGAAAACATATCACACTTTTCATCATAGTGCTTTTACCAATGCATAAGATGCATGGAGAAGTCATTTCGAATGACTGGTCCCTCAGTGTTGTGAGAACGATGACTGGTTAAAATTTTTGGTGGTTTCTTGTTCAGTCCATAGGCCTACATCATGTGGCAAACCGGTGAGCATGTGGCTCTATTAGTATAGGAGATACCTGAAAACATATCACACTTTTCATCATAGTGCTTTTACCAATGCATAAAATGCATGGAGAAGTCATTTTGAATGACTGGTCCTCAGTGTTGTGAGAACGATGACTGGTTAAAATTTTTGGTGGTTTCTTGTTCAGTCCATAGGCCTACATCATGTGGCAAACCGGTGAGCATGTGGCTCTATTAGTATAGGAGATACCTGAAAACATATCACACTTTTCATCATAGTGCTTTTACCAATGCATAAAATGCATGGAGAAGTCATTTCGAATGACTGGTCCTCAGTGTTGTGAGAACGATGACTGGTTAAAATTTTTGGTGGTTTCTTGTTCAGTCCATAGGCCTACATCATGTGGCAAACCGGTGAGCATGTGGCTCTATTAGTATAGGAGATACCTGAAAACATATCACACTTTTCATCATAGTGCTTTTACCAATGCATAAAATGCATGGAGAAGTCATTTCGAATGACTGGTCCTCAGTGTTGTGAGAACGATGACTGGTTAAAATTTTGGTGGTTTTCTTGTTCAGTCCATAGGCCTACATCATGTGGCAAACCGGTGAGCATGTGGCTCTATTAGTATAGGAGATACCTGAAAACATATCACACCTTTTCATCATAGTGCTTTTACCAATGCATAAAATGCATGGAGAAGTCATTTCGAATGACTGGTCCTCAGTGTTGTGAGAACGATGACTGGTTAAAATTTTTGGTGGTTTCTTGTTCAGTCCATAGGCCTACATCATGTGGCAAACCGGTGAGCATGTGGCTCTATTAGTATAGGGAGATACCTGAAAACATATCACACTTTTCATCATAGTGCTTTTACCAATGCATAAAATGCATGGAGAAGTCATTTCGAATGACTGGTCCTCAGTGTTGTGAGAACGATGACTGGTTAAAATTTTTGGTGGTTTCTTGTTCAGTCCATAGGCCTACATCATGTGGCAAACCGTTGAGCATGTGGCTCTATTAGTATAGGAGATACCTGAAAACATATCACATCTTTTCATCATAGTGCTTTTACAATGCATAAAATGCATGGAGAAGTCATTTCGAATGACTGGTCCTCAGTGTTGTGAGAACGATGACTGGTTAAAATTTTTGGTGGTTTCTTGTTCAGTCCATAGGCCTACATCATGTGGCAAAACCGGTGAGCATGTGGCTCTATTAGTATAGGAGATACCTGAAAACATATCACACTTTTCATCATAGTGCTTTTACCAATGCATAAAATGCATGGAGAAGTCATTTCGAATGACTGGTCCTCAGTGTTGTGAGAACGATGACTGGTTAAAATTTTTGGTGGTTTCTTGTTCAGTCCATAGGCCTACATCATGTGGCAAACCGGTGAGCATGTGGCTCTATTAGTATAGGAGATACCTGAAAACATATCACACTTTTCATCATAGTGCTTTTACCAATGCATAAAATGCATGGAGAAGTCATTTCGAATGACTGGTTCCTCAGTGTTGTGAGAACGATGACTGGTTAAAATTTTTGGTGGTTTCTTGTTCAGTCCATAGGCCTACATCATGTGGCAAACCGGTGAGCATGTGGCTCTATTAGTATAGGAGATACCTGAAAACATATCACTCTTTTCATCATAGTGCTTTTTACCAATGCATAAAATGCATGGAGAAGTCATTTCGAATGACTGGTCCTCAGTGTTGTGAGAACGATGACTGGTTAAAATTTTTGGTGGTTTCTTGTTCAGTCCATAGGCCTACATCATGTGGCAAACCGGTGAGCATGTGGCTCTATTAGTATAGGAGATACCTGAAAACATATCACACTTTTTCAATCATAGTGCTTTTACCAATGCATAAAATGCATGGAGAAGTCATTTCGAATGACTGGTCCTCAGTGTTGTGAGAACGGATGACTGGTTAAAATTTTTGGTGGTTTCTTGTTCAGTCCATAGGCCTACATCATGTGGCAAACCGGTGAGCATGTGGCTCTATTAGTATAGGAGATACCTGAAAACATATCACACTTTTCATCATAGTGCTTTTACCAATGCATAAAATGCATGGAGAAGTCATTTCGAATGACTGGTCCTCAGTGTTGTGAGAACGATGACTGGTTAAAATTTTTGGTGGTTTCTTGTTCAGTCCATAGGCCTACATCATGTGGCAAACCGGTGAGCATGTGGCTCTATTAGTATAGGAGATACCTGAAAACATATCACACTTTTCATCATAGTGCTTTTAACCAATGCATAAAATGCATGGAGAAGTCATTTCGAATGACTGGTCCTCAGTGTTGTGAGAACGATGACTGGTTAAAATTTTTGGTGGTTTCTTGTTCAGTCCATAGGCCTACATCATGTGGCAAACCGGTGAGCATGTGGCTCTATTAGTATAGGAGATACCTGAAAACATATCACACTTTTCATCATAGTGCTTTTACCAATGCATAAAATGCATGGAGAAGTCATTTCGAATGACTGGTCCTCAGTGTTGTGAGAACGATGACTGGTTAAAATTTTTGGTGGTTTCTTGTTCAGTCCATAGGCCTACATCATGTGGCAAACCGGTGAGCATGTGGCTCTATTAGTATAGGAGATACCTGAAAACATATCACACTTTTCATCATAGTGCTTTTACCAATGCATAAAATGCATGGAGAAGTCATTTCGAATGACTGGTCCTCAGTGTTGTGAGAACGATGACTGGTTAAAATTTTTGGTGGTTTCTTGTTCAGTCCATAGGCCTACATCATGTGGCAAACCGGTGAGCATGTGGCTCTATTAGTATAGGAGATACCTGAAAACATATCACACTTTTCATCATAGTGCTTTTACCAATGCATAAAATGCATGGAGAAGTCATTTCGAATGACTGGTCCTCAGTGTTGTGAGAACGATGACTGGTTAAAGTTTTTGGTGGTTTCTTGTTCAGTCCATAGGCCTACATCATGTGGCAAACCGGTGAGCATGTGGCTCTATTAGTATAGGAGATACCTGAAAACATATCACACTTTTCATCATAGTGCTTTTACCAATGCATAAAATGCATGGAGAAGTCATTTCGAATGACTGGTCCTCAGTGTTGTGAGAACGATGACTGGTTAAAATTTTTGGTGGTTTCTTGTTCAGTCCATAGGCCTACATCATGTGGCAAACCGGTGAGCATGTGGCTCTATTAGTATAGGAGATACCTGAAAACATATCACACTTTTCATCATAGTGCTTTTACCAATGCATAAAATGCATGGAGAAGTCATTTCGAATGACTGGTCCTCAGTGTTGTGAGAACGATGACTGGTTAAAATTTTTGGTGGTTTCTTGTTCAGTCCATAGGCCCTACATCATGTGGAGCAGAACCGGTGAGCATGTGGCTCTATTAGTATAGGAGATACCTGAAAACATATCACACTTTTCATCATAGTGCTTTTACCAATGCATAAAATGCATGGAGAAGTCATTTCGAATGACTGGTCCTCAGTGTTGTTGAGAACGATGACTGGTTAAAATTTTTGGTGGTTTCTTGTTCAGTCCATAGGCCTACATCATGTGGCAAACCGGTGAGCATGTGGCTCTATTAGTATAGGAGATACCTGAAAACATATCACACTTTTCATCATAGTGCTTTTTACCAATGCATAAAATGCATGGAGAAGTCATTTCGAATGACTGGTCCTCAGTGTTGTGAGAACGATGACTGGTTAAAATTTTTGGTGGTTTCTTGTTCAGTCCATAGGCCTACATCATGTGGCAAACCGGTGAGCATGTGGCTCTATTAGTATAGGAGATACCTGAAAACATATCACACTTTTCATCATAGTGCTTTTACCAATGCATAAAATGCATGGAGAAGTCATTTCGAATGACTGGTCCTCAGTGTTGTGAGAACGATGACTGGTTAAAATTTTTGGTGGTTTCTTGTTCAGTCCATAGGCCTACATCATGTGGCAAACCGGTGAGCATGTGGCTCTATTAGTATAGGAGATACCTGAAAACATATCACACTTTTCATCATAGTGCTTTTAACCAATGCATAAAATGCATGGAGAAGTCATTTCGAATGACTGGTCCTCAGTGTTGTGAGAACGATGACTGGTTAAAATTTTTGGTGGTTTCTTGTTCAGTCCATAGGCCTACATCATGTGGCAAACCGGTGAGCATGTGGCTCTATTAGTATAGGAGATACCTGAAAACATATCACACTTTTCATCATAGTGCTTTTACCAATGCATAAAATGCATGGAGAAGTCATTTCGAATGACTGGTCTCAGTGTTGTGAGAACGATGACTGGTTAAAATTTTTGGTGGTTTCTTGTTCAGTCCATAGGCCTACATCATGTGGCAAACCGGTGAGCATGTGGCTCTATTAGTATAGGAGATACCTGAAACATATCACACTTTTCATCATAGTGCTTTTACCAATGCATAAAATGCATGGAGAAGTCATTTCGAATGACTGGTCCTCAGTGTTGTGAGAAACGATGACTGGTTAAAATTTTTGGTGGTTTCTTGTTCAGTCCATAGGCCTACATCATGTGGCAAACCGGTGAGCATGTGGCTCTATTAGTATAGGAGATACCTGAAAACATATCACACTTTTCATCATAGTGCTTTTACCAATGCATAAAATGCATGGAGAAGTCATTTCGAATGACTGGTCCTCAGTGTTGTGAGAACGATGACTGGTTAAAATTTTTGGTGGTTTCTTGTTCAGTCCATAGGCCTACATCATGTGGCAAACCGGTGAGCATGTGGCTCTATTAGTATAGGAGATACCTGAAAACATATCACACTTTTCATCATAGTGCTTTTACCAATGCATAAAATGCATGGAGAAGTCATTTCGAATGACTGGTCCTCAGTGTTGTGAGAACGATGACTGGTTAAAATTTTTGGTGGTTTCTTGTTCAGTCCATAGGCCTACATCATGTGGCAAACCGGTGAGCATGTGGCTCTATTAGTATAGGAGATACCTGAAAAACATATCACACTTTTCATCATAGTGCTTTTACCAATGCATAAAATGCATGGAGAAGTCATTTCGAATGACTGGTCCTCAGTGTTGTGAGAACGATGACTGGTTAAAATTTTTGGTGGTTTCTTGTTCAGTCCATAGGCCTACATCATGTGGCAAAACCGGTGAGCATGTGGCTCTATTAGTATAGGAGATACCTGAAAACATATCACACTTTTCATCATAGTGCTTTTACCAATGCATAAAATGCATGGAGAAGTCATTTCGAATGACTGGTCCTCAGTGTTGTGAGAACGATGACTGGTTAAAATTTTTGGTGGTTTCTTGTTCAGTCCATAGGCCCTACATCATGTGGCAAACCGGTGAGCATGTGGCTCTATTAGTATAGGAGATACCTGAAAACATATCACACTTTTCATCATAGTGCTTTTACCAATGCATAAAATGCATGGAGAAGTCATTTCGAATGACTGGTCCTCAGTGTTGTGAGAACGATGACTGGTTAAAATTTTTGGTGGTTTCTTGTTCAGTCCATAGGCCTACATCATGTGGCAAACCGGTGAGCATGTGGCTCTATTAGTATAGGAGATACCTGAAAACATATCACACTTTTCATCATAGTGCTTTTACCAATGCATAAAATGCATGGAGAAGTCATTCGAATGACTGGTCCTCAGTGTTGTGAGAACGATGACTGGTTAAAATTTTTGGTGGTTTCTTGTTCAGTCCATAGGCCTACATCATGTGGCAAACCGGTGAGCATGTGGCTCTATTAGTATAGGAGATACCTGAAAACATATCACACTTTTCATCATAGTGCTTTTACCAATGCATAAAATGCATGGAGAAGTCATTTCGAATGACTGGTCCTCAGTGTTGTGAGAACGATGACTGGTTAAAATTTTTGGTGGTTTCTTGTTCAGTCCATAGGCCTACATCATGTGGCAAACCGGTGAGCATGTGGCTCTATTAGTATAGGAGATACCTGAAAACATATCACACTTTTCATCATAGTGCTTTTAACCAATGCATAAAATGCATGGAGAAGTCATTTCGAATGACTGGTCCTCAGTGTTGTGAGAACGTTGACTGGTTAAAATTTTTGGTGGTTTCTTGTTCAGTCCATAGGCCTACATCATGTGGCAAACCGGTGAGCATGTGGCTCTATTAGTATAGGAGATACCTGAAAACATATCACACTTTTCATCATAGTGCTTTTACCAATGCATAAAATGCATGGATAAGTCATTTCGAATGACTGGTCCTCAGTGTTGTGAGAACGATGACTGGTTAAAATTTTTGGTGGTTTCGTGTTCAGTCCCATAGGCCTACATCATGTGGCAAACCGGTGAGCATTGTGGCTCTATTAGATAGGAGATACCTGAAAACATATCACACTTTTCATCATAGTGCTATTTACCAATGCGAAAAAGCATGGAGAAGTCATTTCGAAATGACTGGTCCGTAGTGTGTGAGAACAGATGACTGCGTTAAATTTTTGGTGGTTTCTGTTCAAGTCCATAGGCCTACATCATGTGGCAAACCGGTGAGCATGTGGCTCTATTAGTATAAGGAGATACCTGAAAACATATCCACATTTTCAAATAGTGCTTTTACCAATGCATAAAATGCATGGAGAAGTCATTTCGAATGACTGGTCCTCAGTGTTGTGAGAACGATGACTGGTTAAAATTTTTGGTGGTTTCTTGTTCAGTCCATAGGCCTACATCATGTGGCAAACCGGTGAGCATGTGGCTCTATTAGTATAGGAGATACCTGAAAACATATCACACTTTTCATCATAGTGCTTTTACCAATGCATAAAATGCATGGAGAAGTCATTTCGAATGACTGGTCCTCAGTGTTGTGAGAACGATGACTGGTTAAAATTTTTGGTGGTTTCTTGTTCAGTCCATAGGCCTACATCATGTGGCAAACCGGTGAGCATGTGGCTCTATTAGTATAGGAGATACCTGAAAACATATCACACTTTTCATCATAGTGCTTTTACCAATGCATAAAATGCATGGAGAAGTCATTTCGAATGACTGGTCCTCAGTGTTGTGAGAACGATGACTGGTTAAAATTTTTGGTGGTTTCTTGTTCAGTCCATAGGCCTACATCATGTGGCAAACCGGTGAGCATGTGGCTCTATTAGTATAGGAGATACCTGAAAACATATCACACTTTTCATCATAGTGCTTTTACCAATGCATAAAATGCATGGAGAAGTCATTTCGAATGACTGGTCCTCAGTGTTGTGAGAACGATGACTGGTTAAAATTTTTGGTGGTTTCTTGTTCAGTCCATAGGCCTACATCATGTGGCAAACCGGTGAGCATGTGGCTCTATTAGTATAGGAGATACCTGAAAACATATCACACTTTTCATCATAGTGCTTTTACCAATGCATAAAATGCATGGAGAAGTCATTTCGAATGACTGGTCCTCAGTGTTGTGAGAACGATGACTGGTTAAAATTTTTGGTGGTTTCTTGTTCAGTCCATAGGCCTACATCATGTGGCAAACCGGTGAGCATGTGGCTCTATTAGTATAGGAGATACCTGAAAACATATCACACTTTTCATCATAGTGCTTTTACCAATGCATAAAATGCATGGAGAAGTCATTTCGAATGACTGGTCCTCAGTGTTGTGAGAACGATGACTGGTTAAAATTTTTGGTGGTTTCTTGTTCAGTCCATAGGCCTACATCATGTGGCAAACCGGTGAGCATGTGGCTCTATTAGTATAGGAGATACCTGAAAACATATCACACTTTTCATCATAGTGCTTTTACCAATGCATAAAATGCATGGAGAAGTCATTTCGAATGACTGGTCCTCAGTGTTGTGAGAACGATGACTGGTTAAAATTTTTGGTGGTTTCTTGTTCAGTCCATAGGCCTACATCATGTGGCAAACCGGTGAGCATGTGGCTCTATTAGTATAGGAGATACCTGAAAACATATCACACTTTTCATCATAGTGCTTTTACCAATGCATAAAATGCATGGAGAAGTCATTTCGAATGACTGGTCCTCAGTGTTGTGAGAACGATGACTGGTTAAAATTTTTGGTGGTTTCTTGTTCAGTCCATAGGCCTACATCATGTGGCAAACCGGTGAGCATGTGGCTCTATTAGTATAGGAGATACCTGAAAACATATCACACTTTTCATCATAGTGCTTTTACCAATGCATAAAATGCATGGAGAAGTCATTTCGAATGACTGGTCCTCAGTGTTGTGAGAACGATGACTGGTTAAAATTTTTGGTGGTTTCTTGTTCAGTCCATAGGCCTACATCATGTGGCAAACCGGTGAGCATGTGGCTCTATTAGTATAGGAGATACCTGAAAACATATCACACTTTTCATCATAGTGCTTTTACCAATGCATAAAATGCATGGAGAAGTCATTTCGAATGACTGGTCCTCAGTGTTGTGAGAACGATGACTGGTTAAAATTTTTGGTGGTTTCTTGTTCAGTCCATAGGCCTACATCATGTGGCAAACCGGTGAGCATGTGGCTCTATTAGTATAGGAGATACCTGAAAACATATCACACTTTTCATCATAGTGCTTTTACCAATGCATAAAATGCATGGAGAAGTCATTTCGAATGACTGGTCCTCAGTGTTGTGAGAACGATGACTGGTTAAAATTTTTGGTGGTTTCTTGTTCAGTCCATAGGCCTACATCATGTGGCAAACCGGTGAGCATGTGGCTCTATTAGTATAGGAGATACCTGAAAACATATCACACTTTTCATCATAGTGCTTTTACCAATGCATAAAATGCATGGAGAAGTCATTTCGAATGACTGGTCCTCAGTGTTGTGAGAACGATGACTGGTTAAAATTTTTGGTGGTTTCTTGTTCAGTCCATAGGCCTACATCATGTGGCAAACCGGTGAGCATGTGGCTCTATTAGTATAGGAGATACCTGAAAACATATCACACTTTTCATCATAGTGCTTTTACCAATGCATAAAATGCATGGAGAAGTCATTTCGAATGACTGGTCCTCAGTGTTGTGAGAACGATGACTGGTTAAAATTTTTGGTGGTTTCTTGTTCAGTCCATAGGCCTACATCATGTGGCAAACCGGTGAGCATGTGGCTCTATTAGTATAGGAGATACCTGAAAACATATCACACTTTTCATCATAGTGCTTTTACCAATGCATAAAATGCATGGAGAAGTCATTTCGAATGACTGGTCCTCAGTGTTGTGAGAACGATGTGACTGGTTAAAATTTTTGGTGGTTTCTTGTTCAGTCCATAGGCCTACATCGTGTGGCAAACCGGTGAGCATGTGGCTCTATTAGTATAGGAGATACCTGAAAACATATCACACTTTTCATCATAGTGCTTTTACCAATGCATAAAATGCATGGAGAAGTCATTTCGAATGACTGGTCCTCAGTGTTGTGAGAACGATGACTGGTTAAAATTTTTGGTGGTTTCTTGTTCAGTCCATAGGCCTACATCATGTGGCAAACCGGTGAGCATGTGGCTCTATTAGAATAGGAGATACCTGAAAACATATCACACTTTTCATCATAGTGCTATTACCAATGCATAAAATGCATGGAGAAGTCATTTCGAATGACTGGTCCTCAGTGTTGTGAGAACGATGACTGGTTAAAATTTTTGGTGGTTTCTTGTTCAGTCCATAGGCCTACATCATGTGGCAAACCGGTGAGCATGTGGCTCTATTAGTATAGGAGATACCTGAAAACATATCACACTTTTCATCATAGTGCTTTTACCAATGCATAAAATGCATGGAGAAGTCATTTCGAATGACTGGTCCTCAGTGTTGTGAGAACGATGACTGGTTAAAATTTTTGGTGGTTTCTTGTTCAGTCCATAGGCCTACATCATGTGGCAAACCGGTGAGCATGTGGCTCTATTAGTATAGGAGATACCTGAAAACATATCACACTTTTCATCATAGTGCTTTTACCAATGCATAAAATGCATGGAGAAGTCATTTCGAATGACTGGTCCTCAGTGTTGTGAGAACGATGACTGGTTAAAATTTTTGGTGGTTTCTTGTTCAGTCCATAGGCCTACATCATGTGGCAAACCGGTGAGCATGTGGCTCTATTAGTATACGAGATACCTGAAAACATATCACACTTTTCATCATAGTGCTTTTACCAATGCATAAAATGCATGGAGAAGTCATTTCGAATGACTGGTCCTCAGTGTTGTGAGAACGATGACTGGTTAAAATTTTTGGTGGTTTCTTGTTCAGTCTATAGGCCTACATCATGTGGCAAACCGGTGAGCATGTGGCTCTATTAGTATAGGAGATACCTGAAAACATATCACACTTTTCATCATAGTGCTTTTACCAATGCATAAAATGCATGGAGAAGTCATTTCGAATGACTGGTCCTCAGTGTTGTGAGAACGATGACTGGTTAAAATTTTTGGTGGTTTCTTGTTCAGTCCATAGGCCTACATCATGTGGCAAACCGGTGAGCATGTGGCTCTATTAGTATAGGAGATACCTGAAAACATATCACACTTTTCATCATAGTGCTTTTACCAATGCATAAAACGCATGGAGAAGTCATTTCGAATGACTGGTCCTCAGTGTTGTGAGAACGATGACTGGTTAAAATTTTTGGTGGTTTCTTGTTCAGTCCATAGGCCTACATCATGTGGCAAACCGGTGAGCATGTGGCTCTATTAGTATAGGAGATACCTGAAAACATATCACACTTTTCAACATAGTGCTTTTACCAATGCATAAAATGCATGGAGAAGTCATTTCGAATGACTGGTCCTCAGTGTTGTGAGAACGATGACTGGTTAAAATTTTTGGTGGTTTCTTGTTCAGTCCATAGGCCTACATCATGTGGCAAACCGGTGAGCATGTGTCTCTATTAGTATAGGAGATACCTGAAAACATATCACACTTTTCATCATAGTGCTTTTACCAATGCATAAAATGCATGGAGAAGTCATTTCGAATGACTGGTCCTCAGTGTTGTGAGAACGATGACTGGTTAAAATTTTTGGTGGTTTCTTGTTCAGTCCATAGGCCTACATCATGTGGCAAACCGGTGAGCATGTGGCTCTATTAGTATAGGAGATACCTGAAAACATATCACACTTTTCATCATAGTGCTTTTACCAATGCATAAAATGCATGGAGAAGTCATTTCGAATGACTGGTCCTCAGTGTTGTGAGAACGATGACTGGTTAAAATTTTTGGTGGTTTCTTGTTCAGTCTATAGGCCTACATCATGTGGCAAACCGGTGAGCATGTGGCTCTATTAGTATAGGAGATACCTGAAAACATATCACACTTTTCATCATAGTGCTTTTACCAATGCATAAAATGCATGGAGAAGTCATTTCGAATGACTGGTCCTCAGTGTTGTGAGAACGATGACTGGTTAAAATTTTTGGTGGTTTCTTGTTCAGTCCATAGGCCTACATCATGTGGCAAACCGGTGAGCATGTGGCTCTATTAGTATAGGAGATACCTGAAAACATATCACACTTTTCATCATAGTGCTTTTACCAATGCATAAAACGCATGGAGAAGTCATTTCGAATGACTGGTCCTCAGTGTTGTGAGAACGATGACTGGTTAAAATTTTTGGTGGTTTCTTGTTCAGTCCATAGGCCTACATCATGTGGCAAACCGGTGAGCATGTGTCTCTATTAGTATAGGAGATACATGAAAACATATCACACTTTTCATCATAGTGCTTTTACCAATGCATAAAATGCATGGAGAAGTCATTTCGAATGACTGGTCCTCAGTGTTGTGAGAACGATGACTGGTTAAAATTTTTGGTGGTTTCTTGTTCAGTCCATAGGCCTACATCATGTGGCAAACCGGTGAGCATGTGGCTCTATTAGTATAGGAGATACCTGAAAACATATCACACTTTTCATCATAGTGCTTTTACCAATGCATAAAATGCATGGAGAAGTAATTTCGAATGACTGGTCCTCAGTGTTGTGAGAACGATGACTGGTTAAAATTTTTGGTGGTTTCTTGTTCAGTCCATAGGCCTACATCATGTGGCAAACCGGTGAGCATGTGGCTCTATTAGTATAGGAGATACCTGAAAACATATCACACTTTTCATCATAGTGCTTTTACCAATGCATAAAATGCATGGAGAAGTCATTTCGAATGACTGGTCCTCAGTGTTGTGAGAACGATGACTGGTTAAAATTTTTGGTGGTTTCTTGTTCAGTCCATAGGCCTACATCATGTGGCAAACCGGTGAGCATGTGGCTCTATTAGTATAGGAGATACCTGAAAACATATCACACTTTTCATCATAGTGCTTTTACCAATGCATAAAACGCATGGAGAAGTCATTTCGAATGACTGGTCCTCAGTGTTGTGAGAACGATGACTGGTTAAAATTTTTGGTGGTTTCTTGTTCAGTCCATAGGCCTACATCATGTGGCAAACCGGTGAGCATGTGTCTCTATTAGTATAGGAGATACCTGAAAACATATCACACTTTTCATCATAGTGCTTTTACCAATGCATAAAATGCATGGAGAAGTCATTTCGAATGACTGGTCCTCAGTGTTGTGAGAACGATGACTGGTTAAAATTTTTGGTGGTTTCTTGTTCAGTCCATAGGCCTACATCATGTGGCAAACCGGTGAGCATGTGGCTCTATTAGTATAGGAGATACCTGAAAACATATCACACTTTTCATCATAGTGCTTTTACCAATGCATAAAATGCATGGAGAAGTCATTTCGAATGACTGGTCCTCAGTGTTGTGAGAACGATGACTGGTTAAAATTTTTGGTGGTTTCTTGTTCAGTCTATAGGCCTACATCATGTGGCAAACCGGTGAGCATGTGGCTCTATTAGTATAGGAGATACCTGAAAACATATCACACTTTTCATCATAGTGCTTTTACCAATGCATAAAATGCATGGAGAAGTCATTTCGAATGACTGGTCCTCAGTGTTGTGAGAACGATGACTGGTTAAAATTTTTGGTGGTTTCTTGTTCAGTCCATAGGCCTACATCATGTGGCAAACCGGTGAGCATGTGGCTCTATTAGTATAGGAGATACCTGAAAACATATCACACTTTTCATCATAGTGCTTTTACCAATGCATAAAACGCATGGAGAAGTCATTTCGAATGACTGGTCCTCAGTGTTGTGAGAACGATGACTGGTTAAAATTTTTGGTGGTTTCTTGTTCAGTCCATAGGCCTACATCATGTGGCAAACCGGTGAGCATGTGTCTCTATTAGTATAGGAGATACCTGAAAACATATCACACTTTTCATCATAGTGCTTTTACCAATGCATAAAATGCATGGAGAAGTCATTTCGAATGACTGGTCCTCAGTGTTGTGAGAACGATGACTGGTTAAAATTTTTGGTGGTTTCTTGTTCAGTCCATAGGCCTACATCATGTGGCAAACCGGTGAGCATGTGGCTCTATTAGTATAGGAGATACCTGAAAACATATCACACTTTTCATCATAGTGCTTTTACCAATGCATAAAATGCATGGAGAAGTCATTTCGAATGACTGGTCCTCAGTGTTGTGAGAACGATGACTGGTTAAAATTTTTGGTGGTTTCTTGTTCAGTCTATAGGCCTACATCATGTGGCAAACCGGTGAGCATGTGGCTCTATTAGTATAGGAGATACCTGAAAACATATCACACTTTTCATCATAGTGCTTTTACCAATGCATAAAATGCATGGAGAAGTCATTTCGAATGACTGGTCCTCAGTGTTGTGAGAACGATGACTGGTTAAAATTTTTGGTGGTTTCTTGTTCAGTCCATAGGCCTACATCATGTGGCAAACCGGTGAGCATGTGGCTCTATTAGTATAGGAGATACCTGAAAACATATCACACTTTTCATCATAGTGCTTTTACCAATGCATAAAACGCATGGAGAAGTCATTTCGAATGACTGGTCCTCAGTGTTGTGAGAACGATGACTGGTTAAAATTTTTGGTGGTTTCTTGTTCAGTCCATAGGCCTACATCATGTGGCAAACCGGTGAGCATGTGTCTCTATTAGTATAGGAGATACATGAAAACATATCACACTTTTCATCATAGTGCTTTTACCAATGCATAAAATGCATGGAGAAGTCATTTCGAATGACTGGTCCTCAGTGTTGTGAGAACGATGACTGGTTAAAATTTTTGGTGGTTTCTTGTTCAGTCCATAGGCCTACATCATGTGGCAAACCGGTGAGCATGTGGCTCTATTAGTATAGGAGATACCTGAAAACATATCACACTTTTCATCATAGTGCTTTTACCAATGCATAAAATGCATGGAGAAGTAATTTCGAATGACTGGTCCTCAGTGTTGTGAGAACGATGACTGGTTAAAATTTTTGGTGGTTTCTTGTTCAGTCCATAGGCCTACATCATGTGGCAAACCGGTGAGCATGTGGCTCTATTAGTATAGGAGATACCTGAAAACATATCACACTTTTCATCATAGTGCTTTTACCAATGCATAAAATGCATGGAGAAGTCATTTCGAATGACTGGTCCTCAGTGTTGTGAGAACGATGACTGGTTAAAATTTTTGGTGGTTTCTTGTTCAGTCCATAGGCCTACATCATGTGGCAAACCGGTGAGCATGTGGCTCTATTAGTATAGGAGATACCTGAAAACATATCACACTTTTCATCATAGTGCTTTTACCAATGCATAAAACGCATGGAGAAGTCATTTCGAATGACTGGTCCTCAGTGTTGTGAGAACGATGACTGGTTAAAATTTTTGGTGGTTTCTTGTTCAGTCCATAGGCCTACATCATGTGGCAAACCGGTGAGCATGTGGCTCTATTAGTATAGGAGATACCTGAAAACATATCACACTTTTCATCATAGTGCTTTTACCAATGCATAAAATGCATGGAGAAGTCATTTCGAATGACTGGTCCTCAGTGTTGTGAGAATGATGACTGGTTAAATTTTTTGGTGGTTTCTTGTTCAGTCCATAGGCCTACATCATGTGGCAAACCGGTGAGCATGTGGCTCTATTAGTATAGGAGATACCTGAAAACATATCACACTTTTCATCATAGTGCTTTTACCAATGCATAAAACGCATGGAGAAGTCATTTCGAATGACTGGTCCTCAGTGTTGTGAGAACGATGACTGGTTAAAATTTTTGGTGGTTCTTGTTCAGTCATAGGCCTACATCATGTGGCAAACCGGTGAGCATGTGGCTCTATTAGTATAGGAGATACCTGAAAACATATCACACTTTTCATCATAGTGCTTTTACCAATGCATAAAATGCATGGAGAAGTCATTTCGAATGACTGGTCTTCAGTGTTGTGAGAACGATGACTGGTTAAAATTTTTGGTGGTTTCTTGTTCAGTCCATAGGCCTACATCATGTGGCAAACCGGTGAGCATGTGGCTCTATTAGTATAGGAGATACCTGAAAACATATCACACTTTTCATCATAGTGCTTTTACCAATGCATAAAATGCATGGAGAAGTCATTTCGAATGACTGGTCCTCAGTGTTGTGAGAACGATGACTGGTTAAAATTTTTGGTGGTTTCTTGTTCAGTCCATAGGCCTACATCATGTGGCAAACCGGTGAGCATGTGGCTCTATTAGTATAGGAGATACCTGAAAACATATCACACTTTTCATCATAGTGCTTTTACCAATGCATAAAATGCATGGAGAAGTCATTTCGAATGACTGGTCCTCAGTGTTGTGAGAACGATGACTGGTTAAAATTTTTGGTGGTTTCTTGTTCAGTCCATAGGCCTACATCATGTGGCAAACCGGGTGAGCATGTGGCTCTATTAGTATAGGAGATACCTGAAAACATATCACACTTTTCATCATAGTGCTTTTACCAATGCATAAAATGCATGGAGAAGTCATTTCGAATGACTGGTCCTCAGTGTTGTGAGAACGATGACTGGTTAAAATTTTTGGTGGTTTCTTGTTCAGTCCATAGGCCTACATCATGTGGCAAACCGGTGAGCATGTGGCTCTATTAGTATAGGAGATACCTGAAAACATATCACACTTTTCATCATAGTGCTTTTACCAATGCATAAAATGCATGGAGAAGTCATTTCGAATGACTGGTCCTCAGTGTTGTGAGAACGATGACTGGTTAAAATTTTTTGGTGGTTTCTTGTTCAGTCCATAGGCCTACATCATGTGGCAAACCGGTGAGCATGTGGCTCTATTAGTATAGGAGATACCTGAAAACATATCACACTTTTCATCATAGTGCTTTTACCAATGCATAAAATGCATGGAGAAGTCATTTCGAATGACTGGTCCTCAGTGTTGTGAGAACGATGACTGGTTAAAATTTTTGGTGGTTTCTTGTTCAGTCCATAGGCCTACATCATGTGGCAAACCGGTGAGCATGTGGCTCTATTAGTATAGGAGATACCTGAAAACATATCACACTTTTCATCATAGTGCTTTTACCAATGCATAAAATGCATGGAGAAGTCATTTCGAATGACTGGTCCTCAGTGTTGTGAGAACGATGACTGGTTAAAATTTTTGGTGGTTTCTTGTTCAGTCCATAGGCCTACATCATGTGGCAAACCGGTGAGCATGTGGCTCTATTAGTATAGGAGATACCTGAAAACATATCACACTTTTCATCATAGTGCTTTTACCAATGCATAAAATGCATGGAGAAGTCATTTCGAATGACTGGTCCTCAGTGTTGTGAGAACGATGACTGGTTAAAATTTTTGGTGGTTTCTTGTTCAGTCCATAGGCCTACATCATGTGGCAAACCGGTGAGCATGTGGCTCTATTAGTATAGGAGATACCTGAAAACATATCACACTTTTCATCATAGTGCTTTTACCAATGCATAAAATGCATGGAGAAGTCATTTCGAATGACTGGTCCTCAGTGTTGTGAGAACGATGACTGGTTAAAATTTTTGGTGGTTTCTTGTTCAGTCCATAGGCCTACATCATGTGGCAAACCGGTGAGCATGTGGCTCTATTAGTATAGGAGATACCTGAAAACATATCACACTTTTCATCATAGTGCTTTTACCAATGCATAAAATGCATGGAGAAGTCATTTCGAATGACTGGTCCTCAGTGTTGTGAGAACGATGACTGGTTAAAATTTTTGGTGGTTTCTTGTTCAGTCCATAGGCCTACATCATGTGGCAAACCGGTGAGCATGTGGCTCTATTAGTATAGGAGATACCTGAAAACATATCACACTTTTCATCATAGTGCTTTTACCAATGCATAAAATGCATGGAGAAGGTCATTTCGAATGACTGGTCCTCAGTGTTGTGAGAACGATGACTGGTTAAAATTTTTGGTGGTTTCTTGTTCAGTCCATAGGCCTACATCATGTGGCAAACCGGTGAGCATGTGGCTCTATTAGTATAGGAGATACCTGAAAACATATCACACTTTTCATCATAGTGCTTTTACCAATGCATAAAATGCATGGAGAAGTCATTTCGAATGACTGGTCCTCAGTGTTGTGAGAACGATGACTGGTTAAAATTTTTGGTGGTTTCTTGTTCAGTCCATAGGCCTACATCATGTGGCAAACCGGTGAGCATGTGGCTCTATTAGTATAGGAGATACCTGAAAACATATCACACTTTTCATCATAGTGCTTTTACCAATGCATAAAATGCATGGAGAAGTCATTTCGAATGACTGGTCCTCAGTGTTGTGAGAACGATGACTGGTTAAAATTTTTGGTGGTTTCTTGTTCAGTCCATAGGCCTACATCATGTGGCAAACCGGTGAGCATGTGGCTCTATTAGTATAGGAGATACCTGAAAACATATCACACTTTTCATCATAGTGCTTTTACCAATGCATAAAATGCATGGAGAAGTCATTTCGAATGACTGGTCCTCAGTGTTGTGAGAACGATGACTGGTTAAAATTTTTGGTGGTTTCTTGTTCAGTCCATAGGCCTACATCATGTGGCAAACCGGTGAGCATGTGGCTCTATTAGTATAGGAGATACCTGAAAACATATCACACTTTTCATCATAGTGCTTTTACCAATGCATAAAATGCATGGAGAAGTCATTTCGAATGACTGGTCCTCAGTGTTGTGAGAACGATGACTGGTTAAAATTTTTGGTGGTTTCTTGTTCAGTCCATAGGCCTACATCATGTGGCAAACCGGTGAGCATGTGGCTCTATTAGTATAGGAGATACCTGAAAACATATCACACTTTTCATCATAGTGCTTTTACCAATGCATAAAATGCATGGAGAAGTCATTTCGAATGACTGGTCCTCAGTGTTGTGAGAACGATGACTGGTTAAAATTTTTGGTGGTTTCTTGTTCAGTCCATAGGCCTACATCATGTGGCAAACCGGTGAGCATGTGGCTCTATTAGTATAGGAGATACCTGAAAACATATCACACTTTTCATCATAGTGCTTTTACCAATGCATAAAATGCATGGAGAAGTCATTTCGAATGACTGGTCCTCAGTGTTGTGAGAACGATGACTGGTTAAAATTTTGGTGGTTTCTTGTTCAGTCCATAGGCCTACATCATGTGGCAAACCGGTGAGCATGTGGCTCTATTAGTATAGGAGATACCTGAAAACATATCACACTTTTCATCATAGTGCTTTTACCAATGCATAAAATGCATGGAGAAGTCATTTCGAATGACTGGTCCTCAGTGTTGTGAGAACGATGACTGGTTAAAATTTTTGGTGGTTTCTTTGTTCAGTCCATTGGCCTACATCATGTGGCAAACCGGTGAGCATGTGGCTCTATTAGTATACGAGATACCTGAAAACATATCACACTTTTCATCATAGTGCTTTTACCAATGCATAAAATGCATGGAGAAGTCATTTCGAATGACTGGTCCTCAGTGTTGTGAGAACGATGACTGGTTAAAATTTTTGGTGGTTTCTTGTTCAGTCCATAGGCCTACATCATGTGGCAAACCGGTGAGCATGTGGCTCTATTAGTATAGGAGATACTGAAAACATATCACACTTTTCATCATAGTGCTTTTACCAATGCATAAAATGCATGGAGAAGTCATTTCGAATGACTGGTCCTCAGTGTTGTGAGAACGATGACTGGTTAAAATTTTGGTGGTTTCTTGTTCAGTCCATAGGCCTACATCATGTGGCAAACGGTGAGCATGTGGCTCTATTAGTATAGGAGATACCTGAAAACTATCACACTTTTCATCATAGTGCTTTTACCAATGCATAAAACGCATGGAGAAGTCATTTCGAATGACTGGTCCTCAGTGTTGTGAGAACGATGACTGGTTAAAATTTTGGTGGTTTCTTGTTCAGTCCATAGGCCTACATCATGTG
>NW_027193337.1:0-27871 GCF_032444005.1 Ranitomeya imitator | reverse complement strand
GCCTTATGCCTAGCCCGCACTTGTGCCCCTGCCTTATGCCTAGCCCGCACTTGTGCCCCTGCCTTATGCCTAGCCCGCACTTGTGCCCCTGCCTTATGCCTAGCCCGCACTTGTGCCCCTGCCTTATGCCTAGCCCGCACTTGTGCCCCTGCCTTATGCCTAGCCCGCACTTGTGCCCCTGCCTTATGCCTAGCCCGCACTTGTGCCCCTGCCTTATGCCTAGCCCGCACTTGTGCCCCTGCCTTATGCCTAGCCCGCACTTGTGCCCCTGCCTTATGCCTAGCCAGCACTTGTGCCTCTGCCTTATGCCTAGCCAGCACTTGTGCCCCTGCCTTATGCCTAGCCAGCACTTGTGCCCCTGCCTTATGCCTAGCCAGCACTTGTGCCCCTGCCTTATGCCTAGCCAGCACTTGTGCCCCTGTCTTATGCCTAGCCAGCACTTGTGCCCCTGCCTTATGCCTAGCCAGCACTTGTGCCCCTGCCTTATGCCTAGCCTGCACTTGTGCCCCTGCCTTATGCCTAGCCTGCACTTGTGCCCCTGCCTTATGCCTAACCTGCACTTGTGCCCCTGCCTTATGCCTAGCCAGCACTTTTGAGCCCCTTGCATTATTGTTTTTTTGTCTTTAGCTTCATGTTGTTTATGCACACAGGGCAGGCTTTACGCTCTTCGCTCTTGTCCCGTCTGAATGCACATGCACGACTGTAATTGGGGACGAAGGCATTACCCATTTACGGAGGACAGACAAGATGTGCCTGGTCGCTTGGAGCATGGGGGTTATGGAGTGGCTCCGCACTGTACAACAAAGTACAGAGTAGAGGGGTGAAAGCTAGCTCTTCACCCGTAAGGGTGCCTATCCCTTTATGCAAAGAGTGCAAAGAGTTAGCCGTATGCCTTATGTGTAGCCATCACTTGTGCCCCTGCCTTAAGCCTAGCCTGCATAGGTGCCCCTGCCTTATGCCTAGCTTGCACTTGTGCCTCTGCCTTATGCTTAGTTTGCACATGTGCCCCTGCCTAAAGCCTAGCCCGCACTTGTGCCCCTGCCTTATGCCTAGCCAGCACTTGTGCCCCTGCCTTATGCCTAGCCAGCACTTGTGCCCCTGCCTTATGCCTAGCCAGCACTTGTGCCCCTGCCTTATGCCTATCCAGCACTCGTGCCCCTGCCTTATGCCTAGCCCGCACTCGTGCCCCTGCCTTATGCCTAGCCCGCACTCGTGCCCCTGCCTTATGCCTAGCCAGCACTTGTGCCCCTGCCTTATGCCTAGCAAGCACTTGTGCCCTTGCCTTATGCCTAGCCAGCACTTGTGCCCCTGCCTTATGCCTAGCCAGCACTTGTGCCTATGCCTAGCCCGCACTTGTGCCCCTGCCTTATGCCTAGCCCGCACTTGTGTCCCTGCCTTATGCCTAGCCCGCACTTGTGCCCCTGCCTTATGCCTAGCCCGCACTTGTGCCCCTGCCTTATGCCTAGCCCGCACTTGTGCCCCTGCCTTATGCCTAGCCCGCACTTGTGCCCCTGCCTTATGCCTAGCCCGCACTTGTGCCCCTGCCTTATGCCTAGCCCGCACTTGTGCCCCTGCCTTATGCCTAGCCCGCACTTGTGCCCCTGCCTTATGCCTAGCCCGCACTTGTGCACCTGCCTTATGCCTAGCCCGCACTTGTGCCCCTGCCTTATGCCTAGCCCGCACTTGTGCCCCTGCCTTATGCCTAGCCCGCACTTGTGCCCCTGCCTTATGCCTAGCCCGCACTTGTGCCCCTGCCTTATGCCTAGCCCGCACTTGTGCCCCTGCCTTATGCCTAGCCCGCACTTGTGCCCCTGCCTTATGCCTAGCCCGCACTTGTGCCCCTGCCTTATGCCTAGCCCGCACTTGTGCCCCTGCCTTATGCCTAGCCCGCACTTGTGCCCCTGCCTTATGCCTAGCCCGCACTTGTGCCCCTGCCTTATGCCTAGCCCTCACTTGTGCCCCTGCCTTATGCCTAGCCCTCACTTGTGCCCCTGCCTTATGCCTAGCCCGCACTTGTGCCCCTGCCTTATGCCTAGCCCGCACTTGTGCCCCTGCCTTATGCCTAGCCCGCACTTGTGCCCCTGCCTTATGCCTAGCCCGCACTTGTGCCCCTGCCTTATGCCTAGCCCGCACTTGTGCCCCTGCCTTATGCCTAGCCCGCACTTGTGCCCCTGCCTTATGCCTAGCCCGCACTTGTGCCCCTGCCTTATGCCTAGCCAGCACTTGTGCCCCTGCCTTATGCCTAGCCAGCACTTGTGCCCCTGCCTTATGCCTAGCCAGCACTTGTGCCCCTGCCTTATGCCTAGCCAGCACTTGTGCGCCTGCCTTATGCCTAGCCAGCACTTGTGCCCATGCCTTATGCCTAGCCAGCACTTGTGCCCCTGCCTTATGCCTAGCCAGCACTTGTGCCCCTGCCTTATGCCTAGCCAGCACTTGTGCCCCTGCCTTATGCCTAGCCAGCACTTGTGCCCCTGCCTTATGCCTAGCCTGCACTTGTGCCCCTGCCTTATGCCTAACCTGCACTTGTGCCCCTGCCTTATGCCTAGCCAGCACTTTTGAGCCCCTTGCATTATTGTTTTTTTGTCTTTAGCTTCATGTTGTTTATGCACACAGGGCAGGCTTTACGCTCTTCGCTCTTGTCCCGTCTGAATGCACATGCACGACTGTAATTGGGGACGAAGGCATTACCCATTTACGGAGGACAGACAAGATGTGCCTGGTCGCTTGGAGCATGGGGGTTATGGAGTGGCTCCGCACTGTACAACAAAGTACAGAGTAGAGGGGTGAAAGCTAGCTCTTCACCCGTAAGGGTGCCTATCCCTTTATGCAAAGAGTGCAAAGAGTTAGCCATATGCCTTATGTGTAGCCATCACTTGTGCCCCTGCCTTAAGCCTAGCCTGCATAGGTGCCCCTGCCTTATGCCTAGCTTGCACTTGTGCCTCTGCCTTATGCTTAGTTTGCACATGTGCCCCTGCCTAAAGCCTAGCCCGCACTTGTGCCCCTGCCTTATGCCTAGCCAACACTTGTGCCCCTGCCTTATGCCTAGCCAGCACTTGTGCCCCTGCCTTATGCCTAGCCAGCACTTGTGCCCCTGCCTTATGCCTATCCAGCACTCGTGCCCCTGACTTATGCCTAGCCCGCACTCGTGCCCCTGCCTTATGCCTAGCCCGCACTCGTGCCCCTGCCTTATGCCTAGCCAGCACTTGTGCCCCTGCCTTATGCCTAGCAAGCACTTGTGCCCTTGCCTTATGCCTAGCCAGCACTTGTGCCCCTGCCTTATGCCTAGCCAGCACTTGTGCCTATGCCTAGCCCGCACTTGTGCCCCTGCCTTATGCCTAGCCCGCACTTGTGCCCCTGCCTTATGCCTAGCCCGCACTTGTGCCCCTGCCTTATGCCTAGCCCGCACTTGTGCCCCTGCCTTATGCCTAGCCCGCACTTGTGCCTCTGCCTTATGCCTAGCCCGCACTTGTGCCCCTGCCTTATGCCTAGCCAGCACTTGTGCCCCTGCTTTATGCCTAGCCCGCACTTGTGCCCCTGCCTTATGCCTAGCCCGCACTTGTGCCCCTGCCTTATGCCTACCCAGCACTTGTGCCCCTGCCTTATGCCTAGCCCGCACTTGTGCCCCTGCCTTATGCCTAGCCAGCACTTGTGCCCCTGCCTTATGCCTAGCCAGCACTTGTGCCCCTGCCTTATGCCTAGCCAGCACTTGTGCCCCTGCCTTATGCCCCTGCCTTATGCCTAGCCAGCACTTGTGCCCCTGCCTTATGCCTAGCCAGCACTTGTGCCCCTGCCTTATGCCTAGCCTGCACTTGTGCCCCTGCCTTATGCCTAGCCCGCACTTGTGCCCCTGCCTTATGCCTAGCCCACACTTGTGCCCCTGCCTTATGCCTAGCCAGCACTTGTGCCCCTGCCTTATGCCTAGCCAGCACTTGTGCCCCTGCCTTATGCCTAGCCAGCACTTGTGCCCTTGCCTTATGCCTAGCCAGCACTTGTGCCCCTGCCTTATGCCTAGCCAGCACTTGTGCCTATGCCTAGCCTGCACTTGTGCCCCTGCCTTATGCCTAGCCTGCACTTGTGCCCCTGCCTTATGCCTAGCCAGCACTTTTGAGCCCCTTGCATTATTGTTTTTTTGTCTTTAGCTTCATGTTGTTTATGCACACAGGGCAGGCTTTACGCTCTTCGCTCTTGTCCCGTCTGAATGCACATGCACGACTGTAATTGGGGACGAAGGCATTACCCATTTACGGAGGACAGACAAGATGTGCCTGGTCGCTTGGAGCATGGGGGTTATGGAGTGGCTCCGCACTGTACAACAAAGTACAGAGTAGAGGGGTGAAAGCTAGCTCTTCACCCGTAAGGGTGCCTATCCCTTTATGCAAAGAGTGCAAAGAGTTAGCCGTATGCCTTATGTGTAGCCATCACTTGTGCCCCTGCCTTAAGCCTAGCCTGCATAGGTGCCCCTGCCTTATGCCTAGCCTGCATAGGTGCCCCTGCCTTATGCCTAGCCAGCACTTGAGCCCCTGCCTTATGCCTAGCCAGCACTTGTGCCCCTGCCTTATGCCTACCCAGCACTCGTGCCCCTGCCTTATGCCTAGCCCGCACTTGTGCCCCTGCCTTATGCCTAGCCCGCACTTGTGCCACTGCCTTATGTCTAGCCCGCACTTGTGCCCCTGCCTTATGCCTAGCCCGCACTTGTGCCCCTGCCTTATGCCTAGCCTGCACTTGTGCCCCTGCCTTATGCCTAGCCTGCACTTGTGCCCCTGCCTTATGCCTAGACCGCACTTGTGCCCCTGCCTTATGCCTAGACCGCACTTGTGCCCCTGCCTTATGCCTAGACCGCACTTGTGCCCCTGCCTTATGCCTAGCCCGCATTTGTGCCCCTGCCTTATGCCTAGCCCGCATTTGTGCCCCTGCCTTATGCCTAGCCCGCCCTTGTGCCCCTGCCTTATGCCTAGCCAGCACTCGTGCCCCTGCCTTATGCCTAGCCAGCACTCGTGCCCATGCCTTATGCCTAGCCAGCACTCGTGCCCCTGCCTTATGCCTAGCCAGCACTCGTGCCCCTGCCTTATGCCTAGCCAGCACTCGTGCCCCTGCCTTATGCCTAGCCAGCACTCGTGCCCCTGCCTTATGCCTAGCCCGCACTCGTGCCCCTGCCTTATGCCTAGCCCGCACTCGTGCCCCTGCTTTATGCCTAGCCCGCACTCGTGCCCCTGCCTTATGCCTAGCCCGCACTCGTGCCCCTGCCTTATGCCTAGCCCGCACTCGTGCCCCTGCCTTATGCCTAGCCCGCACTCGTGCCCCTGCCTTATGCCTAGCCCGCACTTGTGCCCCTGCCTTATGCCTAGCCCGCACTTGTGCCACTGCCTTATGTCTAGCCCGCACTTGTGCCCCTGCCTTATGCCTAGCCCGCACTTGTGCCCCTGCCTTATGCCTAGCCTGCACTTGTGCCCCTGCCTTATGCCTAGCCTGCACTTGTGCCCCTGCCTTATGCCTAGACCGCACTTGTGCCCCTGCCTTATGCCTAGACCGCACTTGTGCCCCTGCCTTATGCCTAGACCGCACTTGTGCCCCTGCCTTATGCCTAGCCCGCATTTGTGCCCCTGCCTTATGCCTAGCCCGCATTTGTGCCCCTGCCTTATGCCTAGCCCGCCCTTGTGCCCCTGCCTTATGCCTAGCCAGCACTCGTGCCCCTGCCTTATGCCTAGCCAGCACTCGTGCCCATGCCTTATGCCTAGCCAGCACTCGTGCCCCTGCCTTATGCCTAGCCAGCACTCGTGCCCCTGCCTTATGCCTAGCCAGCACTCGTGCCCCTGCCTTATGCCTAGCCAGCACTCGTGCCCCTGCCTTATGCCTAGCCCGCACTCGTGCCCCTGCCTTATGCCTAGCCCGCACTCGTGCCCCTGCTTTATGCCTAGCCCGCACTCGTGCCCCTGCCTTATGCCTAGCCCGCACTCGTGCCCCTGCCTTATGCCTAGCCCGCACTCGTGCCCCTGCCTTATGCCTAGCCCGCACTCGTGCCCCTGCCTTATGCCTAGCCCGCACTTGTGCCCCTGCCTTATGCCTAGCCTGCACTTGTGCCCCTGCCTTATGCCTAGACCGCACTTGTGCCCCTGCCTTATGCCTAGACCGCACTTGTGCCCCTGCCTTATGCCTAGCCCGCACTTGTGCCCCTGCCTTATGCCTAGCCCGCACTTGTGCCCCTGCCTTATGCCTAGCCCGCCCTTGTGCCCCTGCCTTATGCCTAGCCCGCCCTTGTGCCCCTGCCTTATGCCTAGCCCGCCCTTGTGCCCCTGCCTTATGCCTAGCCAGCACTCGTGCCCCTGCCTTATGCCTAGCCAGCACTCGTGCCCCTGCCTTATGCCTAGCCAGCACTCGTGCCCCTGCCTTATGCCTAGCCAGCACTCGTGCCCCTGCCTTATGCCGAGCCCGCACTCGTGCCCCTGCCTTATGCCTAGCCCGCACTCGTGCCCCTGCCTTATGCCTAGCCCGCACTCGTGCCCCTGCCTTATGCCTAGCCCGCACTCGTGCCCCTGCCTTATGCCTAGCCCGCACTCGTGCCCCTGCCTTATGCCTAGCCCGCACTCTTGCCCCTGCCTTATGCCTAGCCCGCACTCGTGCCCCTGCCTTATGCCTAGCCCGCACTCGTGCCCCTGCCTTATGCCTAGCCCGCACTCGTGCCCCTGCCTTATGCCTAGCCCGCACTCGTGCCCCTGCCTTATGCCTAGCCCGCACTCGTGCCCCTGCCTTATGCCTAGCCCGCACTCGTGCCCCTGCCTTATGCCTAGCCCGCACTCGTGCCCCTGCCTTATGCCTAGCCCGCACTTGTGCCCCTGCCTTATGCCTAGCCCGCACTTATGCCCCTGCCTTATGCCTAGCCCGCACTTGTGCCCCTGCCTTATGCCTAGCCCGCACTTGTGCCTAGCCCGCACTTGTGCCCCTGCCTTATGCCTAGCCCGCACTTGTGCCCCTGCCTTATGCCTAGCCCGCACTTGTGCCCCTGCCTTATGCCTAGCCCGCACTTGTGCCCCTGCCTTATGCCTAGCCAGCACTTGTGCCCCTGCCTTATGCCTAGCCAGCACTTGTGCCCCTGCCTTATGCCTAGCCAGCACTTGTGCCCCTGCCTTATGCCTAGCCAGCACTTGTGCCCCTGCCTTATGCCTAGCCAGCACTTGTGCCCCTGCCTTATGCCTAGCCAGCACTTGTGCCCCTGCCTTATGCCTAGCCAGCACTTGTGCCCCTGCCTTATGCCTAGCCTGCACTTGTGCCCCTGCCTTATGCCTAGCCTGCACTTGTGCCCCTGCCTTATGCCTAGCCAGCACTTTTGAGCCCCTTGCATTATTGTTTTTTTGTCTTTAGCTTCATGTTGTTTATGCACACAGGGCAGGCTTTACGCTCTTCGCTCTTGTCCCGTCTGAATGCACATGCACGACTGTAATTGGGGACGAAGGCATTACCCATTTACGGAGGACAGACAAGATGTGCCTGGTCGCTTGGAGCATGGGGGTTATGGAGTGGCTCCGCACTGTACAACAAAGTACAGAGTAGAGGGGTGAAAGCTAGCTCTTCACCCCTAAGGGTGCCTATCCCTTTATGCAAAGAGTACAAAGAGTTAGCCGTATGCCTTATGTGTAGCCATCACTTGTGCCCCTGCCTTATGCCTAGCCAGCACTTGTGCCCCTGCCTTATGCCTAGCCAGCACTTGTGCCCCTGCCTTATGCCTAGCCAGCACTTGTGCCCCTGCCTTATGCCTAGCCAGCACTTGTGCCCCTGCCTTATGCCTAGCCAGCACTCGTGCCCCTGCCTTATGCCTAGCCCGCACTCATGCCCCTGCTTTATGCCTAGCCCGCACTCGTGCCCCTGCCTTATGCCTAGCCCGCACTCGTGCCCCTGCCTTATGCCTAGCCCGCACTCGTGCCCCTGCCTTATGCCTAGCCCGCACTCGTGCCCCTGCCTTATGCCTAGCCCGCACTTGTGCCCCTGCCTTATGCCTAGCCTGCACTTGTGCCCCTGCCTTATGCCTAGACCGCACTTGTGCCCCTGCCTTATGCCTAGACCGCACTTGTGCCCCTGCCTTATGCCTAGCCAGCACTCGTGCCCCTGCCTTATGCCGAGCCCGCACTCGTGCCCCTGCCTTATGCCTAGCCCGCACTCGTGCCCCTGCCTTATGCCTAGCCCGCACTCGTGCCCCTGCCTTATGCCTAGCCCGCACTTGTGCCCCTGCCTTATGCCTAGCCCGCACTCGTGCCCCTGCCTTATGCCTAGCCCGCACTCGTGCCACTGCCTTATGCCTAGCCCGCACTCGTGCCCCTGCCTTATGCCTAGCCCGCACTTGTGCCCCTGCCTTATGCCTAGCCTGCACTTGTGCCCCTGCCTTATGCCTAGACCGCACTTGTGCCCCTGCCTTATGCCTAGACCGCACTTGTGCCCCTGCCTTATGCCTAGCCCGCACTTGTGCCCCTGCCTTATGCCTAGCCCGCACTTATGCCCCTGCCTTATGCCTAGCCCGCACTTGTGCCCCTGCCTTATGCCTAGCCCGCACTTGTGCCTAGCCCGCACTTGTGCCCCTGCCTTATGCCTAGCCCGCACTTGTGCCCCTGCCTTATGCCTAGCCCGCACTTGTGCCCCTGCCTTATGCCTAGCCCGCACTTGTGCCCCTGCCTTATGCCTAGCCCGCACTTGTGCCCCTGCCTTATGCCTAGCCCGCACTTGTGCCCCTGCCTTATGCCTAGCCAGCACTTGTGCCCCTGCCTTATGCCTAGCCAGCACTTGTGCCCCTGCCTTATGCCTAGCCAGCACTTGTGCCCCTGCCTTATGCCTAGCCAGCACTTGTGCCCCTGCCTTATGCCTAGCCAGCACTTGTGCCCCTGCCTTATGCCTAGCCAGCACTTGTGCCCCTGCCTTATGCCTAGCCAGCACTTGTGCCCCTGCCTTATGCCTAGCCTGCACTTGTGCCCCTGCCTTATGCCTAGCCTGCACTTGTGCCCCTGCCTTATGCCTAGCCAGCACTTTTGAGCCCCTTGCATTATTGTTTTTTTGTCTTTAGCTTCATGTTGTTTATGCACACAGGGCAGGCTTTACGCTCTTCGCTCTTGTCCCGTCTGAATGCACATGCACGACTGTAATTGGGGACGAAGGCATTACCCATTTACGGAGGACAGACAAGATGTGCCTGGTCGCTTGGAGCATGGGGGTTATGGAGTGGCTCCGCACTGTACAACAAAGTACAGAGTAGAGGGGTGAAAGCTAGCTCTTCACCCCTAAGGGTGCCTATCCCTTTATGCAAAGAGTACAAAGAGTTAGCCGTATGCCTTATGTGTAGCCATCACTTGTGCCCCTGCCTTATGCCTAGCCAGCACTTGTGCCCCTGCCTTATGCCTAGCCAGCACTTGTGCCCCTGCCTTATGCCTAGCCAGCACTTGTGCCCCTGCCTTATGCCTAGCCAGCACTTGTGCCCCTGCCTTATGCCTAGCCAGCACTCGTGCCCCTGCCTTATGCCTAGCCCGCACTCATGCCCCTGCTTTATGCCTAGCCCGCACTCGTGCCCCTGCCTTATGCCTAGCCCGCACTCGTGCCCCTGCCTTATGCCTAGCCCGCACTCGTGCCCCTGCCTTATGCCTAGCCCGCACTCGTGCCCCTGCCTTATGCCTAGCCCGCACTTGTGCCCCTGCCTTATGCCTAGCCTGCACTTGTGCCCCTGCCTTATGCCTAGACCGCACTTGTGCCCCTGCCTTATGCCTAGACCGCACTTGTGCCCCTGCCTTATGCCTAGCCAGCACTCGTGCCCCTGCCTTATGCCGAGCCCGCACTCGTGCCCCTGCCTTATGCCTAGCCCGCACTCGTGCCCCTGCCTTATGCCTAGCCCGCACTCGTGCCCCTGCCTTATGCCTAGCCCGCACTTGTGCCCCTGCCTTATGCCTAGCCCGCACTCGTGCCCCTGCCTTATGCCTAGCCCGCACTCGTGCCACTGCCTTATGCCTAGCCCGCACTCGTGCCCCTGCCTTATGCCTAGCCCGCACTTGTGCCCCTGCCTTATGCCTAGCCTGCACTTGTGCCCCTGCCTTATGCCTAGACCGCACTTGTGCCCCTGCCTTATGCCTAGACCGCACTTGTGCCCCTGCCTTATGCCTAGCCCGCACTTGTGCCCCTGCCTTATGCCTAGCCCGCACTTGTGCCCCTGCCTTATGCCTAGCCCGCCCTTGTGCCCCTGCCTTATGCCTAGCCCGCCCTTGTGCCCCTGCCTTATGCCTAGCCCGCCCTTGTGCCCCTGCCTTATGCCTAGCCCGCACTCGTGCCCCTGCCTTATGCCTAGCCCGCACTCGTGCCCCTGCCTTATGCCTAGCCCGCACTCGTGCCCCTGCCTTATGCCTAGCCCGCACTCGTGCCCCTGCCTTATGCCTAGCCCGCACTCTTGCCCCTGCCTTATGCCTAGCCCGCACTCGTGCCCCTGCCTTATGCCTAGCCCGCACTCGTGCCCCTGCCTTATGCCTAGCCCGCACTCGTGCCCCTGCCTTATGCCTAGCCCGCACTCGTGCCCCTGCCTTATGCCTAGCCCGCACTCGTGCCCCTGCCTTATGCCTAGCCCGCACTCGTGCCCCTGCCTTATGCCTAGCCCGCACTCGTGCCCCTGCCTTATGCCTAGCCCGCACTCGTGCCCCTGCCTTATGCCTAGCCCGCACTCGTGCCCCTGCCTTATGCCTAGCCCGCACTTGTGCCCCTGCCTTATGCCTAGCCCGCACTTGTGCCCCTGCCTTATGCCTAGCCCGCACTTGTGCCCCTGCCTTATGCCTAGCCCGCACTTGTGCCTAGCCCGCACTTGTGCCCCTGCCTTATGCCTAGCCTGCACTTGTGCCCCTGCCTTATGCCTAGCCAGCACTTTTGAGCCCCTTGCATTATTGTTTTTTTGTCTTTAGCTTCATGTTGTTTATGCACACAGGGCAGGCTTTACGCTCTTCGCTCTTGTCCCGTCTGAATGCACATGCACGACTGTAATTGGGGACGAAGGCATTACCCATTTACGGAGGACAGACAAGATGTGCCTGGTCGCTTGGAGCATGGGGGTTATGGAGTGGCTCCGCACTGTACAACAAAGTACAGAGTAGAGGGGTGAAAGCTAGCTCTTCACCCCTAAGGGTGCCTATCCCTTTATGCAAAGAGTACAAAGAGTTAGCCGTATGCCTTATGTGTAGCCATCACTTGTGCCCCTGCCTTATGCCTAGCCAGCACTTGTGCCCCTGCCTTATGCCTAGCCAGCACTCGTGCCCCTGCCTTATGCCTAGCCTGCACTCGTGCCCCTGCCTTATGCCTAGCCTGCACTCGTGCCCCTGCCTTATGCCTAGCCTGCACTCGTGCCCCTGCCTTATGCCTAGCTTGCACTCGTGCCCCTGCCTTATGCCTAGCCTGCACTCGTGCCCCTGCCTTATGCCTAGCCTGCACTCGTGCCCCTGCCTTATGCCTAGCCTGCACTCGTGCCCCTGCCTTATGCCTAGCCTGCACTCGTGCCCCTGCCTTATGCCTAGCCTGCACTCGTGCCCCTGCCTTATGCCTAGCCTGCACTCGTGCCCCTGCCTTATGCCTAGCCTGCACTCGTGCCCCTGCCTTATGCCTAGCCTGCACTCGTGCCCCTGCCTTATGCCTAGCCTGCACTCGTGCCCCTGCCTTATGCCTAGCCTGCACTCGTGCCCCTGCCTTATGCCTAGCCTGCACTCGTGCCCCTGCCTTATGCCTAGCCTGCACTCGTGCCCCTGCCTTATGCCTAGCCTGCACTCGTGCCCCTGCCTTATGCCTAGCCTGCACTCGTGCCCCTGCCTTATGCCTAGCCTGCACTCGTGCCCCTGCCTTATGCCTAGCCTGCACTCGTGCCCCTGCCTTATGCCTAGCCTGCACTCGTGCCCCTGCCTTATGCCTAGCCTGCACTCGTGCCCCTGCCTTATGCCTAGCCTGCACTCGTGCCCCTGCCTTATGCCTAGCCTGCACTCGTGCCCCTGCCTTATGCCTAGCCTGCACTCGTGCCCCTGCCTTATGCCTAGCCTGCACTCGTGCCCCTGCCTTATGCCTAGCCTGCACTCGTGCCCCTGCCTTATGCCTAGCCAGCACTCGTGCCCCTGCCTTATGCTAGCCAGCACTCGTGCCCCTGCCTTATGCCTAGCCAGCACTCGTGCCCCTGCCTTATGCCTAGCCAGCACTCGTGCCCCTGCCTTATGCCTAGCCAGCACTCGTGCCCCTGCCTTATGCCTAGCCAGCACTCGTGCCCCTGCCTTATGCCTAGCCAGCACTCGTGCCCCTGCCTTATGCCTAGCCAGCACTCGTGCCCTGCCTTATGCCTAGCCAGCACTCGTGCCCCTGCCTTATGCCTAGCCAGCACTCGTGCCCCTGCCTTATGCCTAGCCAGCACTCGTGCCCCTGCCTTATGCCTAGCCAGCACTCGTGCCCCTGCCTTATGCCTAGCCAGCACTCGTGCCCCTGCCTTATGCCTAGCCAGCACTCGTGCCCCCTGCCTTATGCCTAGCCAGCACTCGTGCCCCTGCCTTATGCCTAGCCAGCACTCGTGCCCCTGCCTTATGCCTAGCCAGCACTCGTGCCCCTGCCTTAGCCTAGCCTGCACTCGTGCCCTGCTATGCCTAGCCTGCACTCGTGCCCCTGCCTTATGCCTAGCCTGCACTCGTGCCCCTGCCTTATGCCTAGCCTGCACTCGTGCCCCTGCCTTATGCCTAGCCTGCACTCGTGCCCCTGCCTTATGCCTAGCCTGCACTCGTGCCCCTGCCTTATGCCTAGCCAGCACTCGTGCCCCTGCCTTATGCCTAGCCAGCACTCGTGCCCCTGCCTTATGCCTAGCCAGCACTCGTGCCCCTGCCTTATGCCTAGCCAGCACTCGTGCCCCTGCCTTATGCCTAGCCAGCACTCGTGCCCCTGCCTTATGCCTAGCCAGCACTCGTGCCCCTGCCTTATGCCTAGCCAGCACTCGTGCCCCTGCCTTATGCCTAGCCAGCACTCGTGCCCCTGCCTTATGCCTAGCCAGCACTCGTGCCCCTGCCTTATGCCTAGCCAGCACTCGTGCCCCTGCCTTATGCCTAGCCAGCACTCGTGCCCCTGCCTTATGCCTAGCCAGCACTCGTGCCCCTGCCTTATGCCTAGCCAGCACTCGTGCCCCTGCCTTATGCCTAGCCAGCACTCGTGCCCCTGCCTTATGCCTAGCCAGCACTCGTGCCCCTGCCTTATGCCTAGCCTGCACTCGTGCCCCTGCCTTATGCCTAGCCTGCACTCGTGCCCCTGCCTTATGCCTAGCCTGCACTCGTGCCCTGCCCCTGCCTTATGCCTAGCCTGCACTCGTGCCCCTGCCTTATGCCTAGCCTGCACTCGTGCCCCTGCCTTATGCCTAGCCTGCACTCGTGCCCCTGCCTTATGCCTAGCCTGCACTCGTGCCCCTGCCTTATGCCTAGCCTGCACTCGTGCCCCTGCCTTATGCCTAGCCTGCACTCGTGCCCCTGCCTTATGCCTAGCCTGCACTCGTGCCCCTGCCTTATGCCTAGCCTGCACTCGTGCCCCTGCCTTATGCCTAGCCTGCACTCGTGCCCCTGCCTTATGCCTAGCCTGCACTCGTGCCCCTGCCTTATGCCTAGCCTGCACTCGTGCCCCTGCCTTATGCCTAGCCTGCACTCGTGCCCCTGCCTTATGCCTAGCCTGCACTCGTGCCCCTGCCTTATGCCTAGCCTGCACTCGTGCCCCTGCCTTATGCCTAGCCTGCACTCGTGCCCCTGCCTTATGCCTAGCCTGCACTCGTGCCCCTGCCTTATGCCTAGCCTGCACTCGTGCCCCTGCCTTATGCCTAGCCTGCACTCGTGCCCCTGCCTTATGCCTAGCCTGCACTCGTGCCCCTGCCTTATGCCTAGCCTGCACTCGTGCCCCTGCCTTATGCCTAGCCTGCACTCGTGCCCCTGCCTTATGCCTAGCCTGCACTCGTGCCCCTGCCTTATGCCTAGCCTGCACTCGTGCCCCTGCCTTATGCCTAGCCTGCACTCGTGCCCCTGCCTTATGCCTAGCCTGCACTCGTGCCCCTGCCTTATGCCTAGCCTGCACTCGTGCCCCTGCCTTATGCCTAGCCTGCACTCGTGCCCCTGCCTTATGCCTAGCCTGCACTCGTGCCCCTGCCTTATGCCTAGCCTGCACTCGTGCCCCTGCCTTATGCCTAGCCTGCACTCGTGCCCCTGCCTTATGCCTAGCCTGCACTCGTGCCCCTGCCTTATGCCTAGCCTGCACTCGTGCCCCTGCCTTATGCCTAGCCTGCACTCGTGCCCCTGCCTTATGCCTAGCCTGCACTCGTGCCCCTGCCTTATGCCTAGCCTGCACTCGTGCCCCTGCCTTATGCCTAGCCTGCACTCGTGCCCCTGCCTTATGCCTAGCCTGCACTCGTGCCCCTGCCTTATGCCTAGCCTGCACTCGTGCCCCTGCCTTATGCCTAGCCTGCACTCGTGCCCCTGCCTTATGCCTAGCCTGCACTCGTGCCCCTGCCTTATGCCTAGCCTGCACTCGTGCCCCTGCCTTATGCCTAGCCTGCACTCGTGCCCCTGCCTTATGCCTAGCCTGCACTCGTGCCCCTGCCTTATGCCTAGCCTGCACTCGTGCCCCTGCCTTATGCCTAGCCTGCACTCGTGCCCCTGCCTTATGCCTAGCCTGCACTCGTGCCCCTGCCTTATGCCTAGCCTGCACTCGTGCCCCTGCCTTATGCTTAGCCTGCACTCGTGCCCCTGCCTTATGCCTAGCCAGCACTCGTGCCCCTGCCTTATGCCTAGCCAGCACTCGTGCCCCTGCCTTATGCCTAGCCAGCACTCGTGCCCCTGCCTTATGCCTAGCCAGCACTCGTGCCCCTGCCTTATGCCTAGCCAGCACTCGTGCCCCTGCCTTATGCCTAGCCAGCACTCGTGCCCCTGCCTTATGCCTAGCCAGCACTCGTGCCCCTGCCTTATGCCTAGCCAGCACTCGTGCCCCTGCCTTATGCCTAGCCAGCACTCGTGCCCCTGCCTTATGCCTAGCCAGCACTCATGCCCCTGCCTTATGCCTAGCCAGCACTTTTGACCCTGCCTTATGCCTAGCCAGCACTTTTGAGCCCCTTGCATTATTGTTTTTTTGTCTTTAGCTTCATGTTGGTTATGCACACAGGGCAGGCTTTACGCTCTTCGCTCTTGTCCCGTCTGAATGCACATGCACGACTGTAATTGGGGACGAAGGCATTACCCATTTACGGAGGACAGACAAGATTTGCCTGGTCGCTTGGAGCATGGGGGTTATGGAGTGGCTCCGCACTGTACAACAAAGTACAGAGTAGAGGGGTGAAAGCTAGCTCTTCACCCGTAAGGGTGCCTATCCCTTTATGCAAAGAGTGCAAAGAGTTAGCCGTATGCCTTATGTGTAGCCATCACTTGTGCCCCTGCCTTAAGCCTAGCCTGCATAGGTGCCCCTGCCTTATGCCTAGCTTGCACTTGTGCCTCTGCCTTATGCTTAGTTTGCACATGTGCACCTGCCTAAAGCCTAGCCCGCACTTGTGCCCCTGCCTTATGCCTAGCCAGCACTTGTGCCCCTGCCTTATGCCTAGCCAGCACTTGTGCCCCTGCCTTATGCCTAGCCCGCACTTGTGCCCCTGCCTTATGCCTAGCCCACACTTGTGCCCCTGCCTTATGCCTAGCCCGCACTTGTGCCCCTGCCTTATGCCTAGCCCGCACTTGTGCCCCTGCCTTATGCCTTGCCAGCACTTGTGCCCCTGCCTTATGCCTAGCCAGCACTTGTGCCCCTGCCTTATGCCTAGCCCGCACTTGTGCCCCTGCCTTATGCCTAGCCCGCACTTGTGCCCCTGCCTTATGCCTAGCCCGCACTTGTGCCCCTGCCTTATGCCTAGCCCGCACTTGTGCCCCTGCCTTATGCCTAGCCCGCACTTGTGCCCCTGCCTTATGCCTAGCCCGCACTTGTGCCCCTGCCTTATGCCTAGCCCGCACTTGTGCCCCTGCCTTATGCCTAGCCCGCACTTGTGCCCCTGCCTTATGCCTAGCCCGCACTTGTGCCCCTGCCTTATGCCTAGCCCGCACTTGTGCCCCTGCCTTATGCCTAGCCCGCACTTGTGCCCCTGCCTTATGCCTAGCCCGCACTTGTGCCCCTGCCTTATGCCTAGCCCGCACTTGTGCCCCTGCCTTATGCCTAGCCCGCACTTGTGCCCCTGCCTTATGCCTAGCCCGCACTTGTGCCCCTGCCTTATGCCTAGCCCGCACTTGTGCCCCTGCCTTATGCCTAGCCCGCACTTGTGCCCCTGCCTTATGTGTAGCCATCACTCGTGCCCCTGCCTTATGCCTAGCCTGCACTCGTGCCCCTGCCTTATGCCTAGCCTGCACTCGTGCCCCTGCCTTATGCCTAGCCTGCACTCGTGCCCCTGCCTTATGCCTAGCCTGCACTCGTGCCCCTGCCTTATGCCTAGCCTGCACTCGTGCCCCTGCCTTATGCCTAGCCTGCACTCGTGCCCCTGCCTTATGCCTAGCCTGCACTCGTGCCCCTGCCTTATGCCTAGCCTGCACTCGTGCCCCTGCCTTATGCCTAGCCTGCACTCGTGCCCCTGCCTTATGCCTAGCCTGCACTCGTGCCCCTGCCTTATGCCTAGCCTACACTCGTGCCCCTGCCTTATGCCTAGCCTGCACTCGTGCCCCTGCCTTATGCCTAGCCTGCACTCGTGCCCCTGCCTTATGCCTAGCCTGCACTCGTGCCCCTGCCTTATGCCTAGCCCGCACTCGTGCCCCTGCCTTATGCCTAGCCTGCACTCGTGCCCCTGCCTTATGCCTAGCCCGCACTCGTGCCCCTGCCTTATGCCTAGCCCGCACTCGTGCCCCTGCCTTATGCCTAGCCCGCACTTGTGCCCCTGCCTTATGCCTAGCCCGCACTTGTGCCCCTGCCTTATGCCTAGCCAGCACTTGTGCCCTTGCCTTATGCCTAGCCAGCACTTGTGCCCTTGCCTTATGCCTAGCCAGCACTTGTGCCTATGCCTAGCCTGCACTTGTGCCCCTGCCTTATGCCTAGCCTGCACTTGTGCCCCTGCCTTATGCCTAGCCAGCACTTTTGAGCCCCTTGCATTATTGTTTTTTTGTCTTTAGCTTCATGTTGTTTATGCACACAGGGCAGGCTTTACGCTCTTCGCTCTTGTCCCGTCTGAATGCACATGCACGACTGTAATTGGGGACGAAGGCATTACCCATTTACGGAGGACCGACAAGATGTGCCTGGTCGCTTGGAGCATGGGGGTTATGGAGTGGCTCCGCACTGTACAACAAAGTACAGAGTAGAGGGGTGAAAGCTAGCTCTTCACCCCTAAGGGTGCCTATCCCTTTATGCAAAGAGTGCAAAGAGTTAGCCGTATGCCTTATGTGTAGCCATCACTCGTGCCCCTGCCTTATGCCTAGCCCGCACTTGTGCCCCTGCCTTATGCCTAGCCCGCACTTGTGCCCCTGCCTTATGCCTAGCCCGCACTTGTGCCCCTGCCTTATGCCTAGCCCGCACTTGTGCCCCTGCCTTATGCCTAGCCTGCACTTGTGCCCCTGCCTTATGCCTAGCCTGCACTTGTGCCCCTGCCTTATGCCTAGACCGCACTTGTGCCCCTGCCTTATGCCTAGACCGCACTTGTGCCCCTGCCTTATGCCTAGCCCGCCCTTGTGCCCCTGCCTTATGCCTAGCCCGCCCTTGTGCCCCTGCCTTATGCCTAGCCCGCCCTTGTGCCCCTGCCTTATGCCTAGCCCGCCCTTGTGCCCCTGCCTTATGCCTAGCCCGCCCTTGTGCCCCTGCCTTATGCCTAGCCCGCCCTTGTGCCCCTGCCTTATGCCTAGCCAGCACTCGTGCCCCTGCCTTATGCCTAGCCAGCACTCGTGCCCCTGCCTTATGCCTAGCCAGCACTCGTGCCCCTGCCTTATGCCTAGCCAGCACTCGTGCCCCTGCCTTATGCCTAGCCCGCACTCGTGCCCCTGCCTTATGCCTAGCCCGCACTCGTGCCCCTGCCTTATGCCTAGCCTGCACTCGTGCCCCTGCCTTATGCCTAGCCCGCACTCGTGCCCCTGCCTTATGCCTAGCCTGCACTTGTGCCCCTGCCTTATGCCTAGCCCGCCCTTGTGCCCCTGCCTTATGCCTAGCCCGCCCTTGTGCCCCTGCCTTATGCCTAGCCCGCCCTTGTGCCCCTGCCTTATGCCTAGCCCGCCCTTGTGCCCCTGCCTTATGCCTAGCCAGCACTCGTGCCCCTGCCTTATGCCTAGCCAGCACTCGTGCCCCTGCCTTATGCCTAGCCAGCACTCGTGCCCCTGCCTTATGCCTAGCCAGCACTCGTGCCCCTGCCTTATGCCTAGCCCGCACTCGTGCCCCTGCCTTATGCCTAGCCCGCACTCGTGCCCCTGCCTTATGCCTAGCCCGCACTCGTGCCCCTGCCTTATGCCTAGCCCGCACTCGTGCCCCTGCCTTATGCCTAGCCCGCACTCGTGCCCCTGCCTTATGCCTAGCCCGCACTCGTGCCCCTGCCTTATGCCTAGCCCACACTCGTGCCCCTGCCTTATGCCTAGCCCGCACTCGTGCCCCTGCCTTATGCCTAGCCCGCACTCGTGCCCCTGCCTTATGCCTAGCCCGCACTCGTGCCCCTGCCTTATGCCTAGCCCGCACTCGTGCCCCTGCCTTATGCCTAGCCCGCACTCGTGCCCCTGCCTTATGCCTAGCCCGCACTCGTGCCCCTGCCTTATGCCTAGCCCGCGCTCGTGCCCCTGCCTTATGCCTAGCCCGCACTCGTGCCCCTGCCTTATGCCTAGCCCGCACTCGTGCCCCTGCCTTATGCCTAGCCCGCACTCGTGCCCCTGCCTTATGCCTAGCCCGCACTCGTGCCCCTGCCTTATGCCTAGCCCGCACTCGTGCCCCTGCCTTATGCCTAGCCAGCACTCGTGCCCCTGCCTTATGCCTAGCCAGCACTTGTGCCCCTGCCTTATGCCTAGCCTGCACTTGTGCCCCTGCCTTATGCCTAGCCAGCACTTTTGAGCCCCTTGCATTATTGTTTTTTTGTCTTTAGCTTCATGTTGTTTATGCACAAAGGGCAGGCTTTACGCTCTTCGCTCTTGTCCCGTCTGAATGCATATGCACGACTGTAATTGGGGACGAAGGCATTACCCATTTACGGAGGACAGACAAGATGTGCCTGGTCGCTTGGAGCATGGGGGTTATGGAGTGGCTCCGCACTGTACAACAAAGTACAGAGTAGAGGGGTGAAAGCTAGCTCTTCACCCCTAAGGGTGCCTATCCCTTTATGCAAAGAGTGCAAAGAGTTAGCCGTATGCCTTATGTGTAGCCATCACTTGTGCCCCTGCCTTATGCCTAGCCAGCACTTGTGCCCCTGCCTTATGCCTAGCCAGCACTTGTGCCCCTGCCTTATGCCTAGCCAGCACTTGTGCCCCTGCCTTATGCCTAGCCAGCACTTGTGCCCCTGCCTTATGCCTAGCCAGCACTCGTGCCCCTGCCTTATGCCTAGCCTGCACTCGTGCCCCTGCCTTATGCCTAGCCTGCACTCGTGCCCCTGCCTTATGCCTAGCCTGCACTCGTGCCCCTGCCTTATGCCTAGCCTGCACTCGTGCCCCTGCCTTATGCCTAGCCTGCACTCGTGCCCCTGCCTTATGCCTAGCCAGCACTCGTGCCCCTGCCTTATGCCTAGCCTGCACTCGTGCCCCTGCCTTATGCCTAGCCTGCACTCGTGCCCGTGCCTTATGACTAGCCTGCACTCGTGCCCCTGTCTTATGCCTACCCAGCACTTGTGCCCCTGCCTTATGCCTAGCCCGCACTTGTGCCCCTGCCTTATGCCTAGCCCGCACTTGTGCCCCTGCCTTATGCCTAGCCCGCACTTGTGCCCCTGCCTTATGCCTAGCCCGCACTTGTGCCCCTGCCTTATGCCTAGCCCGCACTTGTGCCCCTGCCTTATGCCTAGCCCGCACTTGTGCCCCTGCCTTATGCCTAGCCCGCACTTGTGCCCCTGCCTTATGCCTAGCCCGCACTTGTGCCCCTGCCTTATGCCTAGCCCGCACTTGTGCCCCTGCCTTATGCCTAGCCCGCACTTGTGCCCCTGCCTTATGCCTAGCCCGCACTTGTGCCCCTGCCTTATGCCTAGCCCGCACTTGTGCCCCTGCCTTATGCCTAGCCCGCACTTGTGACCCTGCCTTATGCCTAGCCCGCACTTGTGCCCCTGCCTTATGCCTACCCAGCACTTGTGCCCCTGCCTTATGCCTAGCCCGCACTTGTGCCCCTGCCTTATGCCTAGCCAGCACTTGTGCCCCTGCCTTATGCCTAGCCAGCACTTGTGCCCCTGCCTTATGCCTAGCCAGCACTTGTGCCCCTGCCTTATGCCTAGCCAGCACTTGTGCCCCTGCCTTATGCCTAGCCAGCACTTGTGCCCCTGCCTTATGCCTAGCCTGCACTTGTGCCCCTGCCTTATGCCTAGCCCGCACTTGTGCCCCTGCCTTATGCCTAGCCCGCACTTGTGCCCCTGCCTTATGCCTAGCCAGCACTTGTGCCCCTGCCTTATGCCTAGCCAGCACTTGTGCCCCTGCCTTATGCCTAGCCAGCACTTGTGCCCCTGCCTTATGCCTAGCCAGCACTTGTGCCCCTGCCTTATGCCTAGCCAGCACTTGTGCCCTTGCCTTATGCCTAGCCAGCACTTGTGCCCCTGCCTTATGCCTAGCCAGCACTTGTGCCTATGCCTATCCTGCACTTGTGCCCCTGCCTTATGCCTAGCCTGCACTTGTGCCCCTGCCTTATGCCTAGCCAGCACTTTTGAGCCCCTTGCATTATTGTTTTTTTGTCTTTAGCTTCATGTTGTTTATGCACACAGGGCAGGCTTTACGCTCTTCGCTCTTGTCCCGTCTGAATGCACATGCACGACTGTAATTGGGGACGAAGGCATTACCCATTTACGGAGGACAGACAAGATGTGCCTGGTCGCTTGGAGCATGGGGGTTATGGAGTGGCTCCGCACTGTACAACAAAGTACAGAGTAGAGGGGTGAAAGCTAGCTCTTCACCCCTAAGGGTGCCTATCCCTTTATGCAAAGAGTGCAAAGAGTTAGCCGTATGCCTTATGTGTAGCCATCACTTGTGCCCCTGCCTTAAGCCTAGCCTGCATAGGTGCCCCTGCCTTATGCCTAGCTTGCACTTGTGCCTCTGCCTTATGCTTAGTTTGCACATGTGCCCCTGCCTAAAGCCTAGCCCGCACTTGTGCCCCTGCCTTATGCCTAGCCAGCACTTGTGCCCCTGCCTTATGCCTACCCAGCACTCGTGCCCCTGCCTTATGCCTAGCCCGCACTTGTGCCCCTGCCTTATGCCTAGCCTGCACTTGTGCCCCTGCCTTATGCCTAGCCTGCACTTGTGCCCCTGCCTTATGCCTAGCCTGCACTTGTGCCCCTGCCTTATGCCTAGCCTGCACTTGTGCCCCTGCCTTATGCCTAGCCTGCACTTGTGCCCCTGCCTTATGCCTAGACCGCACTTGTGCCCCTGCCTTATGCCTAGACCGCACTTGTGCCCCTGCCTTATGCCTAGACCGCACTTGTGCCCCTGCCTTATGCCTAGCCCGCACTTGTGCCCCTGCCTTATGCCTAGCCAGCCCTTGTGCCCCTGCCTTATGCCTAGCCCGCACTTGTGCCCCTGCCTTATGCCTAGCCCGCCCTTGTGCCCCTGCCTTATGCCTAGCCAGCACTCGTGCCCCTGCCTTATGCCTAGCCAGCACTCGTGCCCCTGCCTTATGCCTAGCCAGCACTCGTGCCCCTGCCTTATGCCTAGCCCGCACTCGTGCCCCTGCCTTATGCCTAGACCGCACTTGTGCCCCTGCCTTATGCCTAGCCAGCACTTGTGCCCCTGCCTTATGCCTAGCCAGCACTTGTGCCCCTGCCTTATGCCTAGCCAGCACTTGTGCCCCTGCCTTATGCCTAGCCAGCACTTGTGCCCTTGCCTTATGCCTAGCCAGCACTTTTGAGCCCCTTGCATTATTGTTTTTTTGTCTTTAGCTTCATGTTGTTTATGCACACAGGGCAGGCTTTACGCTCTTCGCTCTTGTCCCGTCTGAATGCACATGCACGACTGTAATTGGGGACGAAGTCATTACCCATTTACGGAGGACAGACAAGATGTGCCTGGTCGCTTGGAGCATGGGGGTTATGGAGTGGCTCCGCACTGTACAACAAAGTACAGAGTAGAGGGGTGAAAGCTAGCTCTTCACCCCTAAGGGTGCCTATCCCTTTATGCAAAGAGTGCAAAGAGTTAGCCTTATGCCTTATGTGTAGCCATCACTTGTGCCCCTGCCTTATGCCTAGCCAGCACTCGTGCCCCTGCCTTATGCCTAGCCAGCACTCGTGCCCCTGCCTTATGCCTAGCCTGCACTCGTGCCCCTGCCTTATGCCTAGCCTGCACTCGTGCACCTGCCTTATGCCTAGCCTGCACTCGTGCCCCTGCCTTATGCCTAGCCTGCACTCGTGCCCCTGCCTTATGCCTAGCCTGCAATCGTGCCCCTGCCTTATGCCTAGCCAGCACTCGTGCCCCTGCCTTATGCCTAGCCTGCACTCGTGCCCCTGCCTTATGCCTAGCCTGCACTCGTGCCCCTGCCTTATGCCTAGCCTGCACTCGTGCCCCTGCCTTATGCCTAGCCTGCACTCGTGCCCCTGCCTTATGCCTAGCCTGCACTCGTGCCCCTGCCTTATGCCTAGCCTGCACTCGTGCCTCTGCCTTATGCCTAGCCTGCACTCGTGCCCCTGCCTTATGCCTAGCCTGCACTCGTGCCCCTGCCTTATGCCTAGCCTGCACTCGTGCCCCTGCCTTATGCCTAGCCTGCACTCGTGCCCCTGCCTTATGCCTAGCCTGCACTCGTGCCCCTGCCTTATGCCTAGCCTGCACTCGTGCCCCTGCCTTATGCCTAGCCTGCACTCGTGCCCCTGCCTTATGCCTAGCCTGCACTCGTGCCCCTGCCTTATGCCTAGCCTGCACTCGTGCCCCTGCCTTATGCCTAGCCTGCACTCGTGCCCCTGCCTTATGCCTAGCCTGCACTCGTGCCCCTGCCTTATGCCTAGCCTGCACTCGTGCCCCTGCCTTATGCCTAGCCTGCACTCGTGCCCCTGCCTTATGCCTAGCCTGCACTCGTGCCCCTGCCTTATGCCTAGCCTGCACTCGTGCCCCTGCCTTATGCCTAGCCTGCACTCGTGCCCCTGCCTTATGCCTAGCCTGCACTCGTGCCCCTGCCTTATGCCTAGCCTGCACTCATGCCCCTGCCTTATGCCTAGCCTGCACTCGTGCCCCTGCCTTATGCCTAGCCTGCACTCGTGCCCCTGCCTTATGCCTAGCCAGCACTCGTGCCCCTGCCTTATGCCTAGCCAGCACTCGTGCCCCTGCCTTATGCCTAGCCAGCCCTCGTGCCCCTGCCTTATGCCTAGCCAGCCCTCGTGCCCCTGCCTTATGCCTAGCCAGCCCTCGTGCCCCTGCCTTATGCCTAGCCAGCACTCGTGCCCCTGCCATATGCCTAGCCAGCACTCGTGCCCCTGCCATATGCCTAGCCAGCACTCGTGCCCCTGCCTTATGCCTAGCCAGCACTCGTGCCCCTGCCTTATGCCTAGCCAGCACTCGTGCCCCTGCCTTATGCCTAGCCAGCACTCGTGCCCCTGCCTTATGCCTAGCCAGCACTCGTGCCCCTGCCTTATGCCTAGCCAGCACTCGTGCCCCTGCCTTATGCCTAGCCAGCACTCGTGCCCCTGCCTTATGCCTAGCCAGCACTCGTGCCCCTGCCTTATGCCTAGCCAGCACTCGTGCCCCTGCCTTATGCCTAGCCAGCACTCGTGCCCCTGCCTTATGCCTAGCCAGCACTCGTGCCCCTGCCTTATGCCTAGCCAGCACTCGTGCCCCTGCCTTGTCCCTAGCCAGCACTCGTGCCCCTGCCTTATGCCTAGCCAGCACTCGTGCCCCTGACTTATGCCTAGCCAGCACTCGTGCCCCTGACTTATGCCTAGCCAGCACTCGTGCCCCTGCCTTATGCCTAGCCAGCACTCGTGCCCCTGCCTTATGCCTAGCCAGCACTCGTGCCCCTGCCTTATGCTTAGCCAGCACTCGTGCCCCTGCCTTATGCCTAGCCAGCACTCGTGCCCCTGCCTTATGCCTAGCCAGCACTCGTGCCCCTGCCTTATGCCTAGCCAGCACTCGTGCCCCTGCCTTATGCCTAGCCAGCACTCGTGCCCCTGCTTTATGCCTAGCCAGCACTTTTGAGCCCCTTGCATTATTGTTTTTTTGTCTTTAGCTTCATGTTGGTTATGCACACAGGGCAGGCTTTACGCTCTTCGCTCTTGTCCCGTCTGAATGCACATGCACGACTGTAATTGGGGACGAAGGCATTACCCATTTACGGAGGACAGACAAGATGTGCCTGGTCGCTTGGAGCATGGGGGTTATGGAGTGGCTCCGCACTGTACAACAAAGTACAGAGTAGAGGGGTGAAAGCTAGCTCTTCACCCGTAAGGGTGCCTATCCCTTTATGCAAAGAGTGCAAAGAGTTAGCCGTATGCATTATGTGTAGCCATCACTTGTGCCCCTGCCTTAAGCCTAGCCTGCATAGGTGCCCCTGCCTTATGCCTAGCTTGCACTTGTGCCTCTGCCTTATGCTTAGTTTGCACATGTGCCCCTGCCTTATGCCTAGCTTGCACTTGTGCCCCTGCCTTATGCCTAGCCAGCACTTGTGCCCCTGCCTTATGCCTAGCCAGCACTTGTGCCCCTGCCTTATGCCTAGCCCGCACTTGTGCCCCTGCCTTATGCCTAGCCCGCACTTGTGCCCCTGCCTTATGCCTAGCCCGCACTTGTGCCCCTGCCTTATGCCTAGCCAGCCCTCGTGCCCCTGCCTTATGCCTAGCCTGCACTTGTGCCCCTGCCTTATGCCTAGCCAGCACTTGTGCCCCTGCCTTATGCCTAGCCAGCACTTGTGCCCCTGCCTTATGCCTAGCCAGCATTTGTGCCCCTGCCTTATGCCTAGCCCGCACTTGTGCCCCTGCCTTATGCCTAGCCCGCACTTGTGCCCCTGCCTTATGCCTAGCCCGCACTTGTGCCCCTGCCTTATGCCTAGCCCGCACTTGTGCCCATGCCTTATGCCTAGCCTGCACTTGTGCCCCTGCCTTATGCCTAGCCAGCACTTGTGCCCCTGCCTTATGCCTAGCCAGCACTTGTGCCCCTGCCTTATGCCTAGCCTGCACTTGTGCCCATGCCTTATACCTATCCTGCACTTGTGCCTCTGCCTTATGCCTAGCCAGCACTTGTGCCCCTGCCTGGTGCCTAGCCAGCACTTTTGCCCCTGCCTGGTGCCTAGCCAGCACTTGTGCTCCTGCCTGATGCCTAGCCAGCACTTGTTCCCCTGCCTGATGCCTAGCCAGCACTTGTGCCCCTGCCTGATGCCTAGCCAGCACTCGTGCCCCTGCCTGATGCCTAGCCAGCACTCGTGCCCCTGCCTTATGCCAAGCCAGCACTCGTGCCCCTGCTTTATGCCTAGCCTGCACTCGTGCCCCTGCCTTATGCCTAGCCTGCACTCGTGCCCCTGCCTTATGCCTAGCCTGCACTCGTGCCCCTGCCTTATGCCTAGCCTGCACTCGTGCCCCTGCCTTATGCCTAGCCTGCACTCGTGCCCCTGCCTTATGCCTAGCCTGCACTCGTGCCCCTGCCTTATGCCTAGCCAGCACTCGTGCCCCTGCCTTATGCCTAGCCAGCACTCGTGCCCCTGCCTTATGCCTAGCCAGCACTCGTGCCCCTGCCTTATGCCTAGCCAGCACTTTTGACCCTGCCTTATGCCTAGCCAGCACTTTTGACCCTGCCTTATGCCTAGCCAGCACTTTTGAGCCCCTTGCATTATTGTTTTTTTGTCTTTAGCTTCATGTTGGTTATGCACACAGGGCAGGCTTTACGCTCTTCGCTCTTGTCCCGTCTGAATGCACATGCACGACTGTAATTGGGGAAGAAGGCATTACCCATTTACGGAGGACAGACAAGATGTGCCTGGTCGCTTGGAGCATGGGGGTTATGGAGTGGCTCCGCACTGTACAACAAAGTACAGAGTAGAGGGGTGAAAGCTAGCTCTTCACCCGTAAGGGTGCCTATCCCTTTATGCAAAGAGTGCAAAGAGTTAGCCGTATGCCTTATGTGTAGCCATCACTTGTGCCCCTGCCTTAAGCCTAGCCTGCATAGGTGCCCCTGCCTTATGCCTAGCTTGCACTTGTGCCTCTGCCTTATGCTTAGTTTGCACATGTGCCCCTGCCTAAAGCCTAGCCCGCACTTGTGCCCCTGCCTTATGCCTAGCCAGCACTTGTGCCCCTGCCTTATGCCTAGCCAGCACTTGTGCCCCTGCCTTATGCCTAGCCCGCACTTGTGCCCCTGCCTTATGCCTAGCCCGCACTTGTGCCCCTGCCTTATGCCTTGCCAGCACTTGTGCCCCTGCCTTATGCCTTGCCAGCACTTGTGCCCCTGCCTTATGCCTAGCCAGCACTTGTGCCCCTGCCTTATGCCTAGCCAGCACTTGTGCCCCTCCCTTATGCCTAGCCAGCACTTGTGCCCCTGCCTTATGCCTAGCCCGCACTTGTGCCCCTGCCTTATGCCTAGCCCGCACTTGTGCCCCTGCCTTATGCCTAGCCCGCACTTGTGCCCCTGCCTTATGCCTAGCCCGCACTTGTGCCCCTGCCTTATGCCTAGCCCGCACTTGTGCACCTGCCTTATGCCTAGCCCGCACTTGTGCCCCTGCCTTATGCCTAGCCCGCACTTGTGCCCCTGCCTTATGCCTAGCCCGCACTTGTGCCCCTGCCTTATGCCTAGCCCGCACTTGTGCCCCTGCCTTATGCCTAGCCCGCACTTGTGCCCCTGCCTTATGCCTAGCCCGCACTTGTGCCCCTGCCTTATGCCTAGCCCGCACTTGTGCCCCTGCCTTATGCCTAGCCCGCACTTGTGCCCCTGCCTTATGCCTAGCCCGCACTTGTGCCCCTGCCTTATGCCTAGCCCGCACTTGTGCCCCTGCCTTATGCCTAGCCCGCACTTGTGCCCCTGCCTTATGCCTAGCCCGCACTTGTGCCCCTGCCTTATGCCTAGCCCGCACTTGTGCCCCTGCCTTATGCCTAGCCCGCACTTGTGCCCCTGCCTTATGCCTAGCCCGCACTTGTGCCCCTGCCTTATGCCTAGCCCGCACTTGTGCCCATGCCTTATGCCTAGCCTGCACTTGTGCCCCTGCCTTATGCCTAGCCAGCACTTGTGCCCCTGCCTTATGCCTAGCCAGCACTTGTGCCCCTGCCTTATGCCTAGCCTGCACTTGTGCCCATGCCTTATACCTATCCTGCACTTGTGCCCCTGCCTTATGCCTAGCCAGCACTTGTGCCCCTGCCTGGTGCCTAGCCAGCACTTTTGCCCCTGCCTGGTGCCTAGCCAGCACTTGTGCTCCTGCCTGATGCCTAGCCAGCACTTGTGCCCCTGCCTGATGCCTAGCCAGCACTTGTGCCCCTGCCTGATGCCTAGCCAGCACTCGTGCCCCTGCCTGATGCCTAGCCAGCACTCGTGCCCCTGCCTTATGCCAAGCCAGCACTCGTGCCCCTGCTTTATGCCTAGCCTGCACTCGTGCCCCTGCCTTATGCCTAGCCTGCACTCGTGCCCCTGCCTTATGCCTAGCCTGCACTCGTGCCCCTGCCTTATGCCTAGCCTGCACTCGTGCCCCTGCCTTATGCCTAGCCTGCACTCGTGCCCCTGCCTTATGCCTAGCCTGCACTCGTGCCCCTGCCTTATGCCTAGCCAGCACTCGTGCCCCTGCCTTATGCCTAGCCAGCACTCGTGCCCCTGCCTTATGCCTA